>NC_132909.1:27166566-27341566 GCF_047675955.1 Chlorocebus sabaeus | reverse complement strand
AGGAAAAGATGTGAAAACGAGCAAACAGACTGAAATGAAATGGAGATTCCTGAATTACTAAAATCCGGTAAAGAAATAGATAGAACCATGGTGCAGGTGAAAATGACATTATAGGCATTAAATGGCAAAAGTGATACCAGAAAAAAAAAAAAATCAAATGAGGGATACAGAAGGAAAACACAATAAGCTCCAACAGGGCAGAATTTTCTTTTTCAGCTATGAAGACAGACATTCTGAGAGTCAGGATGAGAGAGACGTGGAGGAGATAAGAGAAATATTGAAATTTTCATTCAAATATCAAACATTCAAATATCTGAATACCTAGATTTAAAATATAAGAAGAAACAGTGAACAAAAAAGTATCTACCACTGATATTCCCCCAAAAAGAGACAAGAAAAATAAAACTGAATACGCCATCAAGGATGTAATAGTATAAATGTATTTTGGATTTAACAAAGACATTAATCTGAAGATTCACATGGCTTTATATTGACATTATTGACGAGGTTCATGAAAAGTGATTAGTTTTTGCACATAAATTTTGTAAAATATTTTTATTTCAAAAGAAAGAAAAACTCCATAAAGGACAGAAAAGCCAACTAAAACAGAAGAAAGATTAGACTGTTTTCTTACTTGTGCTCTGCAGTGTTAGGAGTGAAAGAATGATGAAACTTGGCTCATTCTACATGGCGAACTTGATGTCCAGAGAAAAAACCTTTTGCTACAGAAAACTTTAAAATGTGGCACATAGTCTAAGGCACAAAAGCAGGACAGGAGACAAAACCTAGGTGTGCTCTAGCTGGGTGGTCTGATCAGAGGCAGCTATACATAGAACCCTAGAAGTGAACTAGGGAAGAAACATACTCCACAGAGGAAATATAGAATATCTTTGTGGTTTGTCCTAGGCTCTAGTTAGAAGGAATAAAAAGAAGTAAGATTTTACCAAGAATTGCTAATATAAATCATTACATGAGTTTGGGACTGAAATTTATACTACCTGTGTGGCCTGAAAATCTCCATGACTTTTTATTTTAAAATAATTCCAGACTGGCAATCCTCATATGTCTAGGAGAACTAAACTAAATCTTCTTTGGAAGACCACTTTAACTTCAGATTTCAAAAAACTCCAACAGATAAAAGTCCTGATAATGTGTATCGATAATCAGAAATTACAAATCACATGAGGCAACAAGGCTGCCATAGCAAAAATTAGCAAAAAAAAAAAAAAAAAAAAAAAACCTACAGAATTATCAGACATACAAAACCTATAGCTACCACAATGATAAAATTCAGAATATTTTAAAGCATGTTTATTATGATTAAATAAATAAAAGCATTTCAAAAGTGTGATTATGGAACTAGAAACTATGAAAAATTACCAGGAAACCTTTGGAAAAGAATGATAAAATCCCTAGGACTTAACAAAACTCAGGGTCCAGGTTAAACAGACACAGAAAATAGAGTAGGAAAGTCTAACATGCCTTTTCAGAGCTCTAGAATAAACACATTGAGAGAATTGGGGAAAAGGTAATATTTGAAGATAAAGTGGCTGCAAATTTCTGAAATTGATTAAAAAATACTAATTGTCAGATTCAGAAAACACAGTTTCTCCCAAATTGAATAAATCTACAGCCGCAAAACCCTCAGGGCAAAAAGTGGACAGAAAATGAAGAGGAATGATGCATATTAATGAAAACTTCTCTGGAAATGGAAATATCAATAGCAATGCTAGAAGCTAGAAAATAAAACAGTACCTTCAAAATTTTGAAAAAATATTACCCTAAACCTGGAGTTGCCAGGAATAAAATTATATCTTGCAAGAATGAAGCTGAAATACATATATATCAACAAGAAAAAAATGTAGAGTTTAAAAAGAATAGGCGCTTAAAAAGGAAACTTCTAAAGTCCATTGTTTGTAATTCAGAGAAAAAAAAATCTGAAGTGTAGGAAAGAATGGTGAGCAAAGAAAAGTATATACATGTGGGTAGAACTAATTAAATACTACAATGTAAAACAAATATTATAATTTATTAAGTGTACAGTACAAACTGAGTAAAAATAAAATATTGGGCAAAAACAGCATATATCAGTGTCAGGTGTTAAATATTCTAAGCTGATTGTATCAATCTGAAAGAGGGAAAATCTATTAGTTAACTAGAAAAGTGAAAAACAGAAGATTAGACCAATCACCTACATTTAGAATACATCAAAAGGGTAGAAAAATAGTGAAAAGAAACAAAAATTCCCCAAAATTAAATGATAGAAATACTATCAATTATAATAATCTTCACAATAAATGTAAATGAATTATACTTTCTAAGTGAAAAGCAAAGGTTTTTAGCCTCCAATTTAAGAAAACTATTCTGTTTATAAGAGGAACGCCTAAAATGTTCAGTCACAAAAGTTTGAAAGTAAAAGAATGAAGACAGGTATACTGCCTGAAAACCAACGAGCCAAAAGGAAGCTAGTGTAGCAATATCAACATTATAAAAACTTAGACAATAATTCAAAATGAGCTACTGAATATAAAGTATATCACACTGTATTGTGCCCCAAACGTCTATGAATTTAATGCATAGCTTTACAATGTGTAAATGAAACAATGAATATTACCGAAGCAGAACAAATAAATCCACCATCTTGCAGAAGATTTTAACACGTCTTTCTCAATAACTTATCAATCAGGTAGAAGACAAGTGATTGAATGTATAGAAAATTTAATTGATAAACTAACAAACTTAATTAACAGATAATATAAAATAACAGTCTTAAATTGAGAAAAATTCTTTCCAAGGATACGTGGAATATTTATTAAAATGAAACACATGCAGTAACACAAAAATTTCAAAGAACTGATTTCATACTGAATATAACATGGTTAATTTGGAAATTAAAATTATTTTTAGAATCTCAGACATGGAACTTTAAAAATGTACCTCCAGGTAGCTCACTGTATCTATTAATTAGTAATTAATAATGTTAAAAATACTTTGGTTTATACACACACAGAGATGTGTTTATAATAACTCTTGGAAAGCCAAGAAAGTTGCATCTAGAAAAACTTCATACCATTTACATTGGACAAGAGGCAAATGTTAAAATAGGATAGAAATTAATAAAATAAAAAATGTTATGCTAGAGAAACTGAACAAAGCTAATATTTAGTTGTTTTAAAAGAATAATAAAATAGACCAACTCTGGCAAGATATATTATGAAAACATCACAGAAAAATAGCACAAATAAAATTATTTCGAGAATGAAAAAAGCAAAATAGCACAAAAAGGTTAAACGGTGATTTAAAGACAGTAGTTTATTTTTTCAACTTTTTGACAATATATGCAACATTTAATTGAAATGGACAAATTCTTTAAAAAATCAACTAATCTGACGAAAGGAGAAATCTTAAATTTCTAGAGTCCTATAGCCATTAAATACCTTGCATCAGCAGTTAAAAAAATAAATTAATTTAAAAAAATTTAAAAAAAAACTTTCCACAATGAAACACTAGGCCCAAATGATTTTATAGATAAATTATACCGATGAAGAAATAAATAAATAAATAAACAAACACTTTTAAAAAACAAACAAACAACAACAACAAAAAAAGAGGCTACAATTCCCAAATTATATACCTAGCACAACACAGATACATCAAAGCCAGACAAGGAAAATGTGTGAAAAAAGTTACAGGTTAATCTTACTCATGAATATGGAGCAGAAACCTAAATCCCTTCAGCTAATGACTTGTAAAAAGATAACATACAGTGACCAAGTTAGTTTTATTTCAAGAATGCGAAGTAAATACCAAAATTGTAAAACTTATAAAAGTTATTCATGTTACATTGAGAAGATCATGTTAAACTCTTTTATTCTGATTACTGTTTTCTAATTCTAATTTTAATTCTCTTAATGCTTGCTTCTTATAATTTGAAGGTATGTTTTTATGCGCATTCACATTTAGAATGGAGTGGTACATTCTCTTGGATTTATCCCTTTTTGATTATGAAATACATCTCTGTTTTTAGCAATGTTTGTTTAAGGTCTACTCTATCTGGTATTACCATAACTGCCCTAGCTTTTCTTGGTAACGGTTTGTATGGTATGTCTTCTCTAATCCTTTCACATTTAACAACTCTGTGTTCTTACACCCCAAGTTGTGAGTCTTAAACAGGATATAACTTGGTTTTGTCTTTATACTCAGTCTGACAGTCTTTGCTTCTTGGAGCATTTACCCATTTACATGTAATGTAATAACTGTTATATTGTGTTTATTGTCCTCCACTTTTTTCTGTTGGTTTGTTTTCTACTTGACCCACTTGTTTCATGTTCTTTGGCCTCTCCTGTCTTGACTTCTTTTAAATCAATCGGACTTTTCATTATTCTAATTCTTTCCTTTATTAATTTATTATTTGTTATTTTATTATTTTTTTAGTTTTTACCCTAGAGATTACATCATTTATTGATGTGTTAGTGTCTAAAATAAGTTATTGCCTTTCCACTTCTTTGATTATGCTCAAAATCTGAGACATTTTAAGTTCACTTAAATGGGTATATTCCATTATACCCGTCTAATGAGTTCCAATCTTAATGTATTTTAAATTTTTCTAATTTCCATTTGTTTCTTCTTTTGAATATATATATATATGTATTTGTTTCTTCTTTTGCAGTCTTGCTGTCATGTATTTTAATTTCCCATGTTTCAAACCTCGTATTATTAATACCATTATCTTTCTATACAGTTGATTTCAGTCCATGTGCATATATATTCACTGTCTTGGTTTCTTTTCCTTCTTTCAATTCTGTGATTCCCTGCAGAATTACTATTTTTTTGTATTAGAATTAACTATATGAGCTTGCTATTATTCCATCAGTTTTCATCAACACAAGCATCACTATCATATAGTTCAACCCAATATTACCTTAACTCATTTGTCTGAATAACCTGTGCGATTTTATAAGATGGAGTCTCGCTTTGTTGCTCAGATGGGAGTGCAGTAATTATTCACAGGTGCTATTGTAGTGCTACAGCTGCAAACTGCCGGATTAAAAAGGTTCTCCTTCCTCAGCTTTCTGAGTGACTGGGACTACAAGGCATCCACTGCTGCACCTGGCTGTGAGACTCTTGTCTGTTTTTTCTTTTGTCTCTTGGTCATGTGGCCCTGATTGTTGGTGTGTGTACTATTTTCTTTAAATAGAGTTTTAATTACACAAAGCACACAAATGTTAATGTGTGCCTTGATGCCTTTTTTAGATATGTGTATCCCTGTGTAATTTCCACCTAGATCAAGCTATACAGCATTTTTAGCAGTTCAATAGGTTCCCTTATGCCCTCTGCCAATTATTATCTCTCCAAGAATAGTTGGGGGAGTTATACTTGTTTTAAATTTCACGTGAATGAAATCATAGAGTTGATGTTTCTCCCTTAACTTTATGTCCATGAGTTTATCCATGCAGTATCTATCAGGATTTTGTTCTCTTTCATTTTTGCGTAGTATTCCATTGCAAAAATGGAATTTTTAAATTCAGTTGAAATTTATTTATACAGTTAAAAATTTTTACACGGTTGAAATTTTTTTCAAATATATTTATCCATTCTACTATTTATGGACACTTATTTTTCATCATGGTGCTTTTATAAAGAATGTAGCTAGAAACATTCTGGGGCATATCTTTTGGTGGACATGAGCACTCATTTTGGGAGAAGATTTATATACTGGTAATTACAGTTGCTAGACCATAATATGTATGTATATTTTGATTTAGTAGGTACTCCAAAATAGTTTTACAGAATGATTGTGCCAATTTATATTCTTATTAGCAATTTAAGAGAATACCAGCTGTTCTCCATCCTCCTAAACACCTGATAATGTGAATCTTTTAAATTTAGTTTTTCTTGTAAGTATATAGAAGTGTCTCATTGAGCTTTATTTGTGTTTCTCTGATGCTTGAACACTTTTTCATATGTTTATTGGCTATTTCAAAATCCTCTATTGTGCTGGACAACAAGGTGAGACCTCATTTCTACTAAAAATACAAAAAATTAGCCGAATGTGGTAGCATATGCCTGTAATCCCGGCTACCTGAAGGACTGAGGTGGGAGGATTACCTGAGCCTGGGAGATCTAGGCTGCAATGAGCTGTGATCATGCCACTGCAGTCCAGCCTGGACCACAGAGTGAGACCTTATCTCAAAAAAAAAAAAAGAAAAAGAAAAAGAAAAAGAAAATCAATCCTATATTGTGAAGTGCCTGTTCATCTTTCTTTCTTATTTTTGTTAGGTTTATCAAAATTTTTCTAATTTATTTGTAGAAACTTTTTTTAATACTCTGAAGTTGAGTTTACAGTTGAATGTTTGTACTGGAAATATCTCTTTCATGTTTATGGCCTATCTGTTTATTCTCTTAATGGTGTCTTTTAATGAAAAGGGATTCTTTATTTTGATTAAATCCAATAGATAAATCTTTTCTTTTCTAGTTGGTATACTTTTGGTCTTGATAAATAGACGTTTACCTTATTCAAAGATAATTAAAGGTCTTTTCTACTATGCATCTCCTAGAAAACTAATTTATTTTTATTATCATATTTAGTTCATTGGTTCATCTTGAATTAATCTTTTTTGTATAGTATGAAATGGGTGTTGTATTAGCCAGGAATCTCCAGAGAAACCCAACCAATAGGATAGACAGATACACACATACACACATACTAAAGTTTATTATAAGGAATTGTCTCACTCCATTGTGGAGGCTGAGAAGTTCCAAAATTTGTAGTCAGCAAGTAGAGATCCAAGAGCAAGATCCAAGATCCAAGATCCAACGATCCTGATGGTGTCGTTCCAATAAAGAGCCAGCAGTCTTGGGACTTGAGGATAAGCAGTGTTTCAGTTTGAGTCTAAAGGTTGGAAAAAACCTATATTCCAGCCTAAGGCTGTCAGGTAGAAGAAATTTCCTCTAACTCAAGGGAGGGTTAGCCTTTTGTTTTATCTATCCAGGCTTTTAGTTGACGGGAGGAGAGACACCCACATTAGGAATTGTAATCTGCTTCACTCATTCTACTGATTCAAATGTTAACCTCACCCAAAAACTCCCTCACAGACACACCTAGAATAACGTTTGACCAAATACCTGGGCACCCCATGGCCCAATCCAGGTGATACACAAAGTTAACCATCGTAAAGGTCAAAGTTGGCTTTTATCTGTGTGTGTGTGTGTACACATACATTGTTGTTTTTCATCATGGTGAATACTACACAAACGTATTTTGTATGTCAGATAAATACAAAAGAAAGCTCAATAAGACACTTCTATATACCTATATATATACACAAACACACATATGTGTGTATATCCATATAGATATGTGTGTGTATATATGTGTGTACACATACACACATATATATTTGACCTATCACCATTTCAAAAAACGACCATCCTATTTCCACTGAATTTTGTGTGTATCCTTTGTCGTTAATGATGTGTCTGTATAAGGTGGTTATTAACACAATCAATAAGGTTGACTGAAAATATAGCTATATATACATTTGTAAGTATTTTAAAATATTTTCTATTTTTACTAAAGTAATAAATGTGTGTAGTTAAAAAATAATGCAGTATTAAATAATTCTACTTCACTCCTTTATCCTCCCCTAGTCCTACTTCCTATAAGTGATAGCTTTTATATTTTTTCTGTTCTAATTAATATTTATGTTGCTACTTCTTGATTTATGAATGTTTCATATTATATACTGATTTCTTGTTTTATTAGTTACAATTTTTATTTTTACATATCCACCCCCCTTTTCCCTTCCTCCATCTAATCAATATATCTACATCACCATTTGTGATTAAATCATTAATTAATGTTTATATTGCTATGACCATATTGTTTTCTGACTAGACGAGCAGTATACAGTAATTGTTTTGTACAACCTTTTGCTTTTTTGGCACTGACAATTGCTTTGTTTCATAATTTAATTAGTGTTCTGTGTATAAGGAGCCACTTCTCTCAAAGTGCTCCAAAGACCTGTCAAATACCTGTCAGCAATTTTCCAAGGATTCAGACACATTTTCAAGGACCTATATGCATCCCACCCCCAGAGACTTCCTCGTATAAGCCTTGGTGAACTTGGTCTCCCAGCTTACAGTGTTACAGCAGAGAAACAGAGTTTTTATCTCATTTCCTATTTTTTTGTATAGAGCCAGTTTGCATTTTTGATTGTTTTTCCTCTTGGAATCTCTTAGGTTCTACTTTCATCCCTGGTGTTCTGAAATTGTGTGATGCTGCATGTGGCTGGCATAGTTCTTTTTAATTTAATTTAATTAACATTTTGCACATTTCCCCGTATGCTTCATGGGCTCAATCTGGCCATTACTCAGCAATTACTCAGCATTATTTATTTGATGATATTCTTCCCACAGTTTTCTCCCACTAGTCAGGTGTGGGAGCTCCTGGATGGATCTAACAGGCTTTTCACTGTCTCTCTCCTTATATTCATCTCTTTATTACTTTAGTTCTACTATCTATTTTATTCTCTTCCATCTATTGTCTGTTTCTCCAAGTTCTTTTTCTATTTGCTTATTTCTTTTATTTTTAAAATTTTAATTAATTAATTTTTTTAAGAGACAGGGTCTCACTCTGTTGCCCAGGCTGGAGTGCAGTGGTACGATCATGGCTTACTGCAGTCTCCAACTCCTAAGCTCAATTGATCCTCCCGCCTCAGCCTCCTGTGTAGCTGGGACTGCAGGACATGCCACCACATCTGACTTATTTTATTTTTTATTATTCTGTAGAGATGGAGTCTTGCTACGTTGCCCTGGCTGGTCTCAAACTCCTGGTCTCAAGCTATCCTCCTTCCTGGGGCTCCCAAAGTGCTGGAATTACAGGTATGAGCCATTAGGCGTGGCCCGCTTTAATTCCTGTGTCCCTTTTTGTTTTGGTCTATGCCTTTCATGTTGAGTCTCTTCTCTCAGGTGTTGGGACTTTGAGCTGCCCATTCATATTTAGCGGCAAGACTTTAAACTCATTGGAAGCTCTGGGTATCTGCATCAGCTATCCACAGTGGACCTCCACCATGGTGCAGTTAGATGGCCAGCATTTTTGTCTCTCTGGTACACAGCCCCCCTAATGACAGGCCTTATAAGCCTTTTCATTTGTGACCACTTGGTTTCTCCGGAAAATAATCCTGCAATCTCCCCACCTAGTGGTAGGGGTTATGCCCAGTGACTGACTCCTGGAAACAGGGCAAGGGAAGAGAGGAGGGGTGTGAGCATTCTGGATGTAAACTTACTCATTCCTTTTGTGGTTTCCCCACATCTGCAGCCTCTCAATTCTAGAGATAATAAATGGCCACACATGGAAGACAAGGAGATTGGAAAAGACATAGGGGTGGCACCTAACTGCTTAGTACAGATGTGCAACCTTGGAAACGGGTGCCCCCAAGTCCTAAACCTCCCCAGAGTCCCGTGGGGAAAATTAATTTGTTTTTAACTGTGACTACCTCTGTAGGCACAAATATTTCTGTTTTCTTAGCCCTCCTGACTCATTTACCCCGACTCTGTTTTCCGTCTTTGAAATCTAACTGGCTTCTATCAACACTGTTGATTCATCCTCTATCGTCTTTATCTTTGTGGGCTATTATTACTTCAGTTACTTTACTCTTGCACCAATAGAGTTTTGCGAGAGTAAAACAATTCTTATTTATATCTAAATCTCTTTACACACACGCAAACACACACATAATTATTCCCAAAATAAACAGAGAATGCTTATTTAAAAATAAAACTTGTACTTTCACAAAGATTGACACAAAGAAAATCTCAACCAACTATAAAAGGTAAAAATACAAGCCCATATTCTGTGACTAAAATACAATAAAATGCATAGCAAAATAATAATCCTATCCACTTGTCAACAACAGCAACTGTTACCAGCCCCACTATTGTTATTATAAATATTATTATTACTACTAGTAGTAAATAACTCCTGGAATAAAGAGGAATTCAAAATAACTTATAAACTCTTTAAAAATGAATAGTAACAAGAACATTACATGTAAAGATCTGTGAATATGCACATGTATATGTATAGTCTAACACACATATCAGAAAATAAAGAAAATTTAAAAATAAACATAAAAAATTAAAAAAATAAAATACATAAACCTAAAACTCAAGAAACTAGAAAACTGATGAAAAAATAAACTGAAATTCTACATGACTATTTCATAAAGATAATGGGAACAATTACTAAAATAGAAGTTTAAACAAATAAACCAAAACTCAGAAAGGTTGCTTAATAAGATTAATAAAAATAAAAATTTTCACAAGCCTAATCAAGAAGAATAAAGAAGGAAAAAGTAAACAACATTAGAAAAAATGGGGTAGATGCATAAAGATTGAGAACATTATGAAAAGTTATGTGTAATCTACACACGGCTTTATGGTAACAAATGTGAACATTTAAACCAGGTTTTTAAAGATAATAAAAGTGGAAAAAAATCAACTAAAGGTAGGATCGACTACCTAAATACATTAAGAACCATAGAATAAAATGAAAGGGATTCACATATCAATCCCGAAAAATGTTAACAGGATCAGATGACTTTACGGGTAAGTTCTACCAAATTCCTTTTTTTTTTTTTTTTTTTTTGAGATGGAGTCTCGCTCTGTCGTCCAGGTTGGAGTGCAGTGGCCCAATCTCGGCTCACTGCCAGCTCCGCCTCCTGGGTTCACGCCATTCTCCTGCCTCAGCCTCCCGAGTAGCTGGGACTACAGGTGCCCACCACCACGCCTGGCTAATTTTTTGTATTTTTAGTAGAGACGAGGTGTCACTGTGTTAGCCAGGATGGTCTTGATCTCCTGACCTCGTGATTTGCCCACCTCGGCCTCCCAAAGTGCTGGGATTACAGGCATGAGCCACCAAGCCCGGTCTATTCAATGAAATTCTTACTGAATAAAAATGATACTATATACCCTATCAACTCTTTCAGACCAGAAAAATAAAAATGTAAAACTCCTCAACTAATTCTAGAATCCTAGTTTAACTTCACACCTAAACCCAATAAAGAGCTTTTTACAACAGTCAACAAACCAAGGAAAAGGAAAGAAAAAAAACTAGCCATGCTTACATTTGAACATATACTCAAAGATACTCAAAGAAACAATACAGATATTATTGTAACAATAATATAAAAAATAGCAAGCTTCGACTCACTGTGGTTAACTCAGGAAGACAGAATGGATTCAACCTTAGAGAATCTATCTTATAATTAACTAACTTACAAGATTGAACAGAAAAAAATGTGATAATCACAAAAGAGGATAGATTTTAATATCCATTCTTATTAAAATTATTAGCAAGCTAGTTATAATAAGGAAGATACTTGTTAAAGTAAGAATTAAGAATCACAGCAAATATTTTAAAATAGTAAAATATTGGAAGTCTTTCTGTTTAAATCACAAACAAGAATGCTAACACTCCTTGCAGCTTTTCACATTCTTCTCAAAGTTTTAGCCAGACAACAAAAAGAGATTGTAAAATTGAAAAAGAAAAGAAAGGTCGCCTCTAAAAAGTTGACTTAATACATGAGTTTAGTATGAAATTAAAGTAAAAAGTTCACCATACTAATAACTTTCCTCAACTCCAGCCATCGCCAAGTAGAAAAGATAATTTAAAAAAGATGCTAATCTGAAAAGAACCCAAGTAATAATTAACTAAATTCTTAGGGAAAATACCTTTCTTTTCAAAGTTTTCTTCGGTGATCTTATTTGAGTGTCAGGCTAATGTACTGAACTATTTATTTGCGTTGTGTGTGTGTGTGTTTGTGTGTGTGTATTCGTATGTGTTTATTGGTTTGTGTGTATTTGTACTGGTTTGTGTATGTGTGTGTGTTGGTTTGTGTGTATGTGTAATTGTGTGTGTAAGTGTGTATTGGTTTGTGTATGTGTGTATCAGTTTGTGTATATGCGTATTTGTATGTGTATGTGTGTATTAGTTTGTGTATTTGTGTATTGATGTGTGTAGGTGTATTTGTATGTATATGTCTGTATTGGTTTGTGTGTGTAATTGTGTATGTGTGTTTGTACTGATTTTTGTGTGTGTATTTGTATGTGTGTATGTATATTGGCCTGTATATGTATCGGTTTGTATATTGGTTTTTGTGTGTGTATTGGTTTGTGTATGTTTATTGGTTTGTATGTGTGTATCGATTTGTGTGTGTGTATTGGTGTGTGTGTGTGTGTTTTGGTTTGTGTGTGTAGTGGTTTGTGTGTGTGTATTGGTTTGTGTGTGTGTGTATTGGTTTGTGTGTATGTGTGTAGTGGTTTGTGTGTATCTGCGTAGTGGTTTATGTGTGTATTGGTTTGTATGTGTTGTGTGTAAATGTGTAGTGGTTTGTGTGTGTGTATTGGTTTGTGTGTATGTGTGTAGTGGTTTGTGTGTGTGTATTGGTTTGTGTGTATGTGTGTAGTGGTTTATGTGTGTGTGTATCAGTTTGTGTATGTGCATATTGGTTTGTGTGTATGTTGGTTTGTGTGTGTGTATTGTTTTGTGTGTAGTGGTTTGTGTATGTGTGTGTATTGGTTTGTGTGTTTGTGTATCGGTTTGTGAACATGTGTATTTGTATGTGTATGTGTGTACTGGTTTGTGTATGTGTGTACTGCTTTGTGTGTATGTGTATTGGTTTGTGTATGTGTGTATTGGTTTGTGTAGTGGTGTGTGTGTATGTGTATTTGTGTGTGTGCGTGCGCGTATTGGTTGGTATATGTGTGTTGGTTTGTGTATGTGTATATTGGTTTGTGTGTTTGTGTATCGGTTTGTGAACATGTGTATTTGTATGTGAATGTGTGTACTGGTTTGTGTGTATGTGTATTGGTTTGTGTATGTGTGTAGTGGTTTGTGTAGTGGTGTGAGTGTATGTGTATTTGTGTGTGTGTGTGTGTATTGGTTGGTATATGTGTGTTGGTTTGTGTATGTGTATATTGGTTTGTGTGTTTGTGTATCGGTTTGTGAACATGTGTATTTGTATGTGAATGTGTGTACTGGTTTGTGTGTATGTGTATTGGTTTGTGTATGTGTGTAGTGGTTTGTGTAGTGGTGTGTGTGTATGTGTATTTGTGTGTGTGCGTGCGCGTATTGGTTGGTATATGTGTGTTGGTTTGTGTATGTGTGTATTGGTTTGTGTGTATGTGTATTGGTTTGTGTATGTGTGTATTGGTTTGTGTAGTGGTGTGTGTGTATGTGTATTTGTGTGTGTGCGTGCGCGTATTGGTTGGTATATGTGTGTTGGTTTGTGTATGTGTATATTGGTTTGTGTGTTTGTGTATCGGTTTGTGAACATGTGTATTTGTATGTGAATGTGTGTACTGGTTTGTGTGTATGTGTATTGGTTTGTGTATGTGTGTAGTGGTTTGTGTAGTGGTGTGTGTGTATGTGTATGTGTGTGTGTGTGTGTGTATTGGTTGGTATATGTGTGTTGGTGTGTGTATGTGTGTATTGGTGTGTGTGTATGTGTATTGGTGTGTGTATGTGTGTCGGTTTGCCTGTGTGTGTATTTCTCCTTTACGCTTCCTCTGCCATCCCATGAAAGTGGACCTTTTCCTGTACTAACTCAAGACAGGTACTGAGCCCAGGGCTGAAAAGGGAGCTGTCTGCAGCCTGCATTCTTTCCTGACTTCTCAGGAGCTCACGGAAGAGGACATGCTACCCACCAGTGCCGAACACCAGAGAAGAGGGGGGGCCTTTGAAGATGACAGGGAGGTAGAGGACATGCCTTCTGCTGTTCTGAGGAGGAGGTCAGAGTCCACATAGAGCGAGGACGCAACAAAGCTTCACCTGTGGGATGTGAGGAGGCCTCAGGATGATGGCTCGTACTTCACCTGTGAAGGCAGGGCCCTGGGGTGCTGATTTCCAGCCTCCACCAAGGCTAGGCATGGATGTGAGAGTGACCTAACTTAAAGGGACATTCTGGGTTTGGGAAGGAGCATAGCTGGGGTGACTTGGAGAGCCTTAAGCGTCAGAGGCCCCTCATCTCTTTTCCCTTTTGGACCCTAAAGGAGGCAGGATGGCTGGAGGTTAAGAATCTGGCATCTGAAGTCAGTCATGTGCTGAGGGCAACAAGATACAGAGCAGGAGCCCATGCCCTTGTGGACAACGCGAGGCCGCCATGACACCTGTCAGGGCCAACGCTGGGAAAAGAATCAACGTCCACTTTGTTTTAGGTTTCCTTTTTTCTTTCCTGTTTCAGGTGGTCCATTCCAACCCTAAATGATGAACTCTGTGAGGATCAGTTTCCTCTTCTGTAAACTGCAGACAGTCCTCATAGCATCCTTGTGAGAATGGAAAAGCTAAGATGTCCAGTGTGCTTGGCACAGTTGTTAACGTGTCATAAACACCCCAAACATGTCAGGCATTATTATTATTGTTATTGTTGTTGTCATGAATAACATCGAATCAAAATACATGCTGAAAGCCTATGAGAAACATACAGATAAATAGAGAGAAGCATAGCACTGGTGGTAGATTATAATTGCATTTTTCTGATTTGATACAATATTTTATTCTTAGCTCACTTAATATATCAAAGTCAGAGGAGCCTATTGATAAAATTGATTTAATAGTAATATATCAAAACTTGCAGAGATAATGCTTGCTTTTTTTTTTCTAGTGCCCATGGAATATTTACAGCAATAATTACATTCACCCTTTAAAAGATCTGAATAAATTCTTTAAAATGTTGTAATGCCTGTATTGTCTAATTGCCATACAAACTATATATAAATAACAGAATTTAAATGAGAAACTTCTTGAAATTTAATAAACGTTCCTATGTAACTCAGTAAAAGGTGGCACACAACTGTAAGTGTAGACTATTTGTAAAATAATGAGACAACATAAGACAATGTATGAGTTGCAGCCAAAGCTGTACTTATTATTACAATAATAATCTTAAATGTTTTTCATATTGAGCAAGACAAAAATAAGTATACTGACCATTACATTCAACAAATCAGCAACAAAAGCGGGAAGCATAAGAAAAGTGGGAGGAAAGAATGAACAGAAATAACGAGCATAAATATGCATTCAGCAGAATTGCTATAAATGAGATTGGTTTCTCTGAAATGACAAATAAAATATTCAAACCCGAGAAATCTAATCAAGAAAAAATGAGACCAAACTAGGACTGAGAATAAAGATATAATCACAAATACGAAGAGGATTTATAGACTTTTAAGAGATTTCTATGAACAACTCTGCTAAAAATGGAAATTACATAAAATTGATCATGTTGCGAGAAAAATGCATTTAAAGTGGCTTATGAAAATCTAGAAAATACAAATAAACCAGAGACTCTTAAAAAGTAAAGGATTGTAAAAGAACTATGTGTGTATTTCTATGTATATGTGTGTATCAGTTCTATAAGGATGCTGGGACAGAGAGTTTTACAGGCAAAGTTTATCAATCCTCTAAGGAAAAGGTAAATTCACTGTATTTTAACTATTATACAGAATTGAAAAGTTGGAAGGGTTACTCTCTCTGTCTCTCTCTCACACACACACACAGAAATTTAAAATGAAGAGAATATATTCTGAAAAACAGGAAATACTGTATTTGGATAACATGATAACCTACCTGGAAAATTCAACAAAATCAACAGAAGAACTGCTTGAATTAACAAGAGAGCTAAGGGGAGTGGAATGTTAAATAATGTAATATAGAAATAATCACTATCAGAGATAACCAGTTGATACATTTAATTTAGAAAATTCCTATTTATTGCAACCTCCCTAAACAAAGATTGTTCAGAAATAAATCCAACAAGAAATGTGCAGGACCTATATGTGGAAAAAAAAATCGTACAAAATTTTACCCAGGGCTGCACAGGTCAACACACCAGGACGGACAGGGTGGCAAGTCCTAGGCTCAAGAAAAGAGATGCTGATATCAGATCACTGGGTTGTGATTTGAAGATTCAGGTGTTGAGTACAGGTCTTTTTCATGACTGGGTATCTCCTCAAAGGAAAGAAATTGATCTACTATTAATAAAAAGACACTGGCATGCACATGTTTATTGCAGCACTAATCACAATAGCAAAGACATGAAATAAACCTACGTGTCCATTGCGAGTGGATTGGATAAAAGAAAATGCGGTACATATACATCATGGAATACTACACAACCATAACGACAAATCAAATAATGTCTTTTACAGCAATTTGGGTGGAGCTGGAGGCCATGATACTAGGTGAAGTAACTCAGGAATGGAAAACCGAATACCACATGTTCTCACTTAAAAGTGGGAGCTAAATATGTTGTCCAAATGGACATAAAGATGAGAACAATAGACACTGAGCACCCCAAAAGGGGAGAAGGAAGGGAGGGGAGCAGGGGCTGTAAAACTATTGGGTACCACGCTCACTACCTGGGCAATGGGATCAATAGAAGCCCAAATCTCAGAATCAGGCAATACACCGGTGTACCACACCTGCACATGTACGCCCTGAGTCTAAAATTTATAAAAAGTAAGAAAAAAATCAATAGAAATACAATCTAGATACTACTAAAACAAAACAAAACAAATAAGTTTTTGTTTGTTTGTTTTTTGTTTTTGAGACGGAGTTTCGTTCTTGTTGCCCAGGCTGGAGTGCAATGGCGCGATCTCGGCTCACCGCAACCTCCGCCTCCCAGGTTTAAGCGATTCTCCTGTCTCAGCCTTCTGAGTAGCTGGGATTACAGGCGTGCGACACTAGGCCCGGCTAATTTTGTATTTTCAGTAGAGACGAGGTTACTCCATGTTGGTCAGGTGGTCTCGAACTCCCGACCTCAAGTGATCCACCCACCTCGGCCTCCCAAAGTGCTGGGATGACAGGTGTGAGCCACCACGCCCGGCCGAAAACATGTCTCTTTCAAGTCTTTGGGAGACTTTTAATAAAGAGATTAGTGAGAAATTCCCAGAAGCCTGGATACATGTAAATAAAGTGAAGCACCAACCCTGTGTTGGGAAGAAGGGTCCTCCCTAGTTAAGATTAGATACCTCACCCCTCCCCACTGAGGACATGAGTAAGCAGGGTCCTGCCTTGATGGGGGCACACGTGGTGAAGCTAGGAGAGAAAGCAAGTTCTCTTCCTATGGGGGCATCTGCGCATGCACACCTCCCATTTCCATGGTCGCCAGCCCCGTAAGGACCCTGTGTCTGACCTTCCCACTGTTTACTTCCAACATGGGGAGCTTCCTTGAACTCCAGAGGCAGGAGGCTGGGAGGAGCTCCATCCGAGGTCTCAGACTCTGGAATTAACTTGCAACTCAAGAGAGCTTACTGACTGCATGCTGTACGTGGGGACCTGCTTCACAGAGGGGGATGTAGTCCTGGGCCTCTGTCCCAGAAGCTCCAGCTTGGCCCCTAGGCTTAAAGTTGTTGTTGTTTTTGTTTTATTTCAATGGTTTTTGGGGGTACAAGTGGTTTTGGTTACACGGATGCATTCTATAGTGATGAATTCTGAGATTTTAGTGCACCTGTCCCCTGAGCAGTGTACATTGTACCCGATATGTAGTCTTTTATTCCTCAAGCCCTTCCAACTTCCCCAATCCCCGAGTTTCCAAAGTCCATTATATCGCTGTATGTCTTTGAGTCCTTATAGCTTAGCTTCCACTTGTGAGAACATGTGGTATTTGGTTTTCCATTCCTGAGTTACTTCATTTAGAATAATGGCGTCCAGCTCCATCCAAGTTGCTGCAAAATACATTATTTTATACCTTTTTATGGTTGAGTAGTAGTCCATGGTGTATATCTACCACATTTTCTTTATCCACTCATTGGTTATGTTAGATCTCAGACCTGAAACTGTAAACATTTTAAAGATAACATTGGAAACACTCTTCTTGACATCCAGGCAAAAAAAAAAAAAAATCGTAACTAAGACCCCAAAAGCAAATGCAACAAAAATAAAAATAAATAAATGGGATCTAATTGAACTAAAAGAACTTCTGCACAGCAAAAGAAATAATGGACAGAGTAAACAGACAACTCAGGCTGAAAGATAAAGGAGAAGGCAGGTGGCTTTTTCATTTGTCAAGGGTCTCAGAAGTCAGTCAGCCCAGTTGATTGACACTCAGTCCAGTCGATGCACCTCCGGCTGTCCACATTAACCGATTTCCTAGGTAATTTCTAAATATTCACCACACTTTTCTACAGACTGGGTTTGCTGGGGTCAAACCAGGGTGGACTAGGAAAGTTTGAGTCTTCACTCTCATCAGCTTCCTTCCTGACCCCACCCCCAAGCCGCTTTAAATAAAGACGAGATCTAAGTAGAAGGTGATGCACTCGCTATGAACACCCAGCTTCAAGAGAAGTGCCTTAAATGCCTCCTGTAGAGAAAACCTCAGTGGATCCTATGCTTGTTTCCATATGCAAATGAAGGCTTCACCAACTTCCACCCCTCTTTGCTGCCTGGCATATTGTGATTGGCAGGGTTGTGCTTCCTACCCTCTATATGCAAATATACCTCATATTCACTAACGCACAGTTTTAAGCCAACCCCACAGGTGGGAGGTCGGAAAAGCAAAGGGCTTCTTTTTTTTTTTTCTAGTGCTTGTCAGTCAATCAGCCAAGCTAGTTTATTTAATTTTATACACTAGCTCAAAGTCACAGCCAGTGTCTGAAAGGCCTGAGGGGCTTCTCAGAGGTTTCCTAATTTTGTGCAACCAGCTCTTGACTTTCATCTGCACCAAGGTGGGCAGTCAAGATGAATGAGTGAGTAGAAATATGACACAGGAAGGCCCTGAATAGACTCAGTGGTCAGGAGACATTAATCTTGACGTGTGTGATCTACTTTCTCGGAAGAGCTAAAGTCACCCTTTCTGCCCACCACACCTCATTTATCTGGTTAATCTCCCATAACTTGGACCTTATGATTAACCCTGTAAGTAAGCTGTGCTCTGGTGGGTCTTTGCCCCTCTGAGTTTCCAAAATGGCACAGATTTTTGCAATCTCTCCTCTGACCCATTCCTAGACATCAGCCTTCACACCATCTGGGGCTGCCCCTCTCCTTTGTGACTTTGACCTTAAACAGCCCCGTCCTATAAATACCACCACTAAGGTCAACGCCAGGTGCAAAGAGCATGGTTTGGTGTGCAATGCCTCAGCACCTAGTTGGTGCCAGGCCCCAGGGATGTGCTGTTGGGAGTGCAGAGATGATTTATGCTCAGAGAAAGGAGACGTTCACTCTTTAACCTGGCGAGGCGTGTTCTGCAATTGAGGAATGTTCCTAGGAAGGATGGCAGGTGGAAGCTTACTGCTGGCTTGTGGAGGCGGAGGTGATTGAGCAGCCTTGCTTAGCAGACAGGCATTTGTTAGGCGGGAAAAACAAGGGTAGAGTGGAATCACAAGTATGATGTGATGACAACTTTGGTGTGAGGGAAAGAGCATGCAGAAAGGCTGTGTGGTGATGTTAACCTGGGTCATTCCTCTCTCCTAACTGGATGAGGCACAAAGACAGTAGCTGCTGCGTTGACCGTTGTGCAGAAATTTCAGATGCACTGTCTTATCCTTGGTTCCGCGATTCTGGATGCCCTCAACGACGCTGAGGATTTTCAAAAGGTTTAAGAAAATGGAGATGGGGAAGAGAACCAGTTAGATGAATTTCTCTGGAAAAAGTTGGATATGGGTCCTACATCCCTCCTCACAACCTCACCTCAAGACAGGATGGAAGTGCTTCAAAAGCGTTGCTTGGGGAAGTTGGTGTGTGCCCTGCAGCCAGGAGGTCCCAGGTGCTGGTGGCTGCCTCCTCTTGGGAAACCCGGAGGTGGCTGATTTGTCAGCAGAACAAGAGAGAGACAGTTTTAGCAGCCTTGGGACAGCCTGCTCCCCAGAGTGCACAGGAATGCCTCCCACTGGCTGTGCAGGAGTTAATACCTTCTTGCAGGGCACAGCCACTCCCACAGGGAAACTCCCTGGGGATAGGCCCCTGGGAATTCGGGGGCTGAGGCCACGGTGAAAGGCATTACCTACTTCTTGGACAAATTTTTCAAAGTGGAACCCACAAAAGCAGCCCTCAAGAACCTGTGTCACTTTGAACAATCTGCCAGCCAAGTGAGAATCTCACTAAACTCTCCAGTCTCCCTCTCCCGTGCTCCAACTGCCCAGGACCAAGAAACATTTGCTTGGAAGTGGGAAAAGAGGGGAGCATGACGGCAGGCTTCCCTGACTTCCCCGGCAGCCCATCTGCCAGGGAGAGGTCCCAGCTGTGCAGGTGGGACTGGTAAATAAATGGGAGAAGTCAAATTTGTAGAGAAAATTGGAAACTGACTACCATGTAAGACTGGCTTTTAAAACCACTCAATTGGCACTTCTGTGAATTCAGACTATTGTAAGAATTTTCTATTCTCGAGTGACTTGGAAAGTTATGGGAGCTCATCTAAGTTTGCACCCAGGAGATAAAGAAGAAATAACCCAGCAAGCAGGCTTAGAGGACAGAAGGAAGGAAGCAAAGGTCAAGTTGCATACCATGCCTCTGTTTGTTTCACACACTGAGGACAGCAGTTAGGCTTTGAAAGAGTGGGTCTCAAAGGCTGGGGGTTGCGGGGGTATGCACACTTTTCATGGGTGCCTGTATTAGTTTGTCTTCACCTTGCTGATAAAGACATACCCAAGCCTGGATAATTTATAAAGAAAAAGAGGTATGATGGACTCACAGTTCCACATGGTGGGGGAGGTCTCACAATCATGGCAGAAGGCAAAAACACATCTTACACGGTGGCAGACAAGAGGGAGTATGAGAGCCAAGTGAAAAGGGAAACCCGTTATAAAACTATCAGATCTCGTGAGACTTACTCACTACCATGAGAACAGTATGGGGGAACCCGCTCCCATGATTCAATTATTTCCCACTGGGTCCCTCCCACAACACATGGGAATCATGGGAGCTGCAATTCAAGATGAGATTTGGGTGGAGACACAGCCAAACCATATCAGTGCCCCAAACTTAATGTTTACAAAACCTAGAACACTCCAAGGTGCTAAAGACACATTTTGTTATTGTAGAAAGTGAGATAAGTAAACTTCACTTCCAAACCCCTCTCTCTTGCATTTTAGGGCAAGCAATGGTAGAAACATATAGAAATGGAGAAGTCATTTTTCAACATTGTTATGCAGTTTTCTAAATTCTAATGACTATATAATAGTCTACTTAACCAATCTCTGATGGATGGACATTAGGTTACTTCCAATTTTTCACCATTAGAAACAACACTATGATGAATATTCTTGTGCATAAATCTTTGTGATTTCCTCTGATTATATCCTATGGTGAAAATAGCAAAAGTGGGACTACTGAACTAAAGGAGGGAAAAATTGTAAGGCTTTTGAACATAATGTTGATGTCCCCCAAACCTTGTACCAATTTATAGTCTCACACTTTCACTTTAGCTCTAAGTTTCTACTCAATGGAAAAGAAATATTTTAAAGTCTTTTCTAACCTGATAAAAGATTAGTGGAATGTAAAGGTTTTAATTTGCATTCCTTTGAAATCTAGTGAGAATAAATTTTCGGCCAGGCATGGTGGCTCATGCCTGTAAACCCAACACTTCGGGAGGCCGAGGCAGGCGGATCACTTGAGGTCAGGAGTTTGAGACCATCCTGGCCAACATGGCGAAACCCCATCTCTACTAAAAATACAAACATTAGCTGGGCATGGTGGCATGCACCTGTAATCTCAGCTACTCGGGAGGCTGAGTCGGGAGAATTGCTTGAACCTGGGAGGCAGAGGTTGCCATGAGACAAGATCAAGCCACTGCACTCTAGCCTGAGTGACAGAGTGAGTCTCCCTCTCAAAAAAAAAAAAAAAAAAAATTCTACGTTAACCAATGTATTTCCTCTTTTACAACTTTCCTTTGTCATTTCTTTGTTTTATTTTATTTTAATTGAAAAATAACTGTATTTAATTATGGGGTACATTGTGATATTTTGTTACATGTATACACTGTAGAAAGATCAAATCAGCCTAAGTAACGTATACATCACCTGAAATATTTATGAATTTTTTTTCTGTGGTGAAAACATTTAAAATTTTCTATTTTAGTTATTTACAAGACATTGTTATTAACTATAGTCACCTTGCTGTGCAATTTGTCACCAGAACTTATTCTTTCTACCTAGGTGAAATTTACAGAACCTTTGACCAACGTCTTCCCTTCCCCTACCTTCTACACCCCCATTCCCTGGCAACCACCATTCTACTCTCTACTTCTACAAGTTTGACCTTTTTGTTTGTTTGTTTATTTATTTATTTATTTATTTATTTTTATTTTTTATTTATTTATTTATTTTGAGACAGGATCTCACTCTGTCACCCAGACTAGAGTGCCGTGGTGTGATCTCGGCTCACTGCAACCTCTGCCTCCCACGTTCAAGTGATTACTCATGCCTCAGCCTCCTGAGTAGAGTTACAGACATGTGCCACCATGCCCGGCTAATTTTTGTATTTTTAGTAGAGATGGGGCTTCACCATGTTGGCCAGGTTGGTCTCGAACTCCTGACCCGCTCGCCTCAGCCTCCCAAAGTGCTGGGATTATAGGCATGAGCCATCGTACCCAGCCAAGTTTGACTTTTTCAGATTCCACATATAAATGAGATCATGCTGTATTTGTCTCTCTGTGCCTGGATTATATTACTTAGTGTAAAGTCTTCTAAGTTCCTCTATGTCTCTCTTACAAGTCTTCGTGTATTACCTTTCATTTGTATATATTTTCATGTTCTTTATCTTTTTCATATTTGTTTATATGTTATTTACATTATAAAGGCGTTGACTGCTTGTCTTATTTTATGTAAATTTCAACTACAGTTAGCTGTTTACCTTTTAGTAGTGATTTTTGATACTTGGGTCTTTTAAATAGTATGTAGCAAAATCCATAAATCTTTTTCTATAAGATTTATTCTACTAAGGCTTTGTAATAAGAGAAAAATGTCTATGTTATAATTTTAGGTTAAAAGACAAGGTATGAAATTATATTTACAGTATAATTAAAGCCATATCACACACACACAGCCCGACACACACGCGCGCGCGCGCACACACACACACACCCCCCCCAAAATAAAACCAAAATCTTGATAGCAAAATCAAGAAGTTTGTCAAAATTTAACAATGGCTTAGGTTGAGAATTGGCCATGTAGATATTTTTTCTTTTTGTTTCTATTTTTCTATACATCTTCTGTCTTGTATATGGAGACACAAATATTAGAAGTGAATCTTATTCCACAAACCCAAGTGTGCAAGAAATGTCATAATATTTTTATCAAATCAAGATAAAGCTGACTTGAATTACCATCTAGCAGGGCTGTCAGGAGATTTTAGCCCACCTATTTTGTCTCTTCTGTCCCTTTTTTTAAAAATTAATTTTTTAAATTTAATTTTTTGATTTCCATAGATTATTGGGGAACAGGTGGTGTTTTGTTATATGAGTAAGTTCTTTAGTGGTGATTTGTGAGATTTTGGTGAACCCATCTCCCGAGCAGTATACGCTGCACCCAGTTTGTAGTCTTTTATCCCTCCCCCTTCCCACCCTTTCCCTGTGAATCCCCAAAGTCCATTGTGTCATTCTTATGCCTTTGCATCCTCATAGCATAGCTCCCACTTATGAGTGAGAGTATACGAGGTTTGGTTTTACATTCCTGAGTTACTTCACTTAGAATAATAGTCTCCAGTCTCATCCAGGCCACTGTGAATGCAATTAATTCATTCCTTTTTAAGGCTGAGTAGTATTCCATCATATATATATATATTCTTATATATATATACCCACACACATACATATATGAATTCATGTATGTATATATGTGATATATACATATATGTATATGTACTATATATACGAATATATATACAACATATTGTATATATATTCAATACAATAGATACAAAATACATTATATATATTCAATACAATAGATAAACAATACAATATACAACATACAATGAATATATATACTATAAAATATATGTGTGTATATATACCACCACCCCTTCCCATACATCCATCACACCCCTGCTTCTAACCTTCCCCACCTTCCACATCAAAAACACGTGTGTCTCTCCTCTCTCCCAAAGAACTCAGGCCTAGAGAAAACAAAAGTCAGCTTCAATGTGTCCCCCAGCATTCATGGGTTGAAAACCAAATTCCCATTCCAACAGTGTTGAGAGGCGGGACCTTTAAGAGCCACTTGAGGGCTCTGCCTTCAAACCCAATGCTCCCTCGCTCTCTCCTCTGGGCGTCCTCAGATACTGTTTCCTGGCCTGGAATACTCCTCTTCCAAAGAATTCTCTTTGCCTGATCACCTGCCATCCCCATCTCAAGTCTCAGCAAAAAGCTACCTTCCCCTGGAAGCCTTCCCTGTCTCCTCATGCCTGGGCGAGTGCCATTTAGAGTACTCTTCACCTGGTGTTACACAGTCTGTTTCCTTATTTACGTCCTTCTCGAGACTAGAAGCTCCAAGAGGCAGGGCCATGTCTGCAGTGCAGTGGGCACTCAGTGAATGAAAAAGTGAACAGTGCTCCCCTGCTTTTGCTGTCCTGTCCCACTGCCAGCATGCTGGTCCCTGGGCAATGTTGGGAGTGTGGGAGCTCTGCTTTGTACAGCTCATTACTCCAGTCACTTAATGTGGGAGATTGCCATTAGCTGTTGACATACCTGACTCCCCCAGCTGATATGTGGACCACTTGAGGGATAGGATCATGTCTCATTTGTCTTTACTTTCTGAGTGCTCAGCTTAGTGCCTGGCACACAACACACACACATGAAATTTTTTTTTTTTTTGTAGTTCTTAAATCTAGTCCATTTCTTTGGGGTCTGCTGTGGAAGATGAAAATGGAAGTTGGCAGTTGGAATGGATGTCTAGACAGGAAACCTGGGAGATGGCAACTGCTGTCCTGGGATGAGGACAGGGTCCAGGGAAGGATCAGGGGCTCATACCTTCCAGATTTCAGCTCTTACCACTCCCGCAGGGCTCCATCTCTGACCTACAGACCTGCTCCTAGGAAGGGCTCTGTCAGTTATTCCTTTTGCTTTCTTCTTGCACTTCCTACAACCAAACCTTGAAATAACAGGACCTGGACTCTGCCAGACAAGCAACATCTCCTACCCAACTGGAGAGCGGAAACCTGAATATTGCTCTTGGCCCCACTTGGAATGTCTGCTCCACAGCCTACCTCTCCCAATACATACACATGCACACGCACATGCATATGCACACATGCATACACACATGCCTGCATGCACACACACATACACATGCATATATATGCATACACACATACACACACGCATGCATGAACACACACATGCACACACACACGTGCATGCACATGTTCACCTACACACATCACTCGTATTTACTTGCTCTTCATCTTTTAGTCTAACATAAATTACTCCAAGAGCCTTCCCTGAACTACAACTTCATCAGCCCTTCTACTGATGTATGAACCCTCAGTGCACTGGGTAGTTTCTTATTTAGTGCTACATCTCCCACTAGGTACAAACTCCTGAGTGCAGAGGGTGGCTGTCATGGTCCCTACCTTGCCCCTGGTGCCTGGCATGGCATCTGGCACCCATCAGCAATGTAATGGCTACCACGGAGTGTGGAATCCCTCCACGACCATCACAAGTAGGAAGTCCCAGGGGTTTTGAGTTAACTCTCAGCTCACCAAAGTCAGTGGCCACCATCCCTACTGTCTGAAGTTTCAAGCCAAGTTCCTCAAGTGAGGCTGAGTCAAAAGATGTTCTCTGCTTTGTGACCTCTCAGGCTGAAAATACTTGAGAGGTCAAGGATTGAGGAAAAAAAGGGGAGAGGTGGAGTTAAGCAGTTTGAGCTCTTTACAAACAAGATGCAAGCAAACCAAGTCCCGGCCCCAGGCAAAAAATAAACATAACATGTTCTATAAATCACAATTACAAAATATCATCTGTCCTGCTTAAAACACAATCCTGCATAAGCCATTCTGAAATATGTAAAATGTTACAGTACTGTTGGGGAAATGCATGATCTCAGATTTAAGAAGAACCATTGAACCCAGTACAACCCACTTGCCTTTATCTTTTGGTATTTCCAGAGCCAGAGGCTCCAGTAACCCTCATTCCCCCTCATGCCCATATCATGCAAATCTGTGCCACTCTTGATAGACTGTGGGCCCAGTACTTGCCTCAGCTGCAGTAGATAGAGGTTTGCCATCAGCAGCAGTTAGGAGATTAAATGGGTACACTAGTCTCAGACATCGGAACAACAGAGAGTTAAAGGTTCAGAAAAGACTATGATAATAAATGTGATAGAAAGTTCAGACAATCCCATTACTGGGCATATGCCCAAAGGAAAATAAATCATTCTACAAAAAAGACACCTGCAGCACTCATATGTTCATCACAGCACTACCCACAAAAGCAAAGACATGGTATCAACTCAGTGCCCATCAACAGTGAACTGGATGAAGAAAAGGTGGTCCATATACATCATGGAATACGATGCAGCCATAAAAAAGAGTGAAATCAAGTTTTCTGCAGCAACATAGATGCAGCTGGAGGCCATTATCCTAAGTGAATTAAAGCAGGAACAGAAAACAGAGTGTCACATGTTCTCAATTATAAGTGGGAGCTGAGCCTTGGATACACATGGACATAAACATGGGAGCAATAGACACTGGGAGCTCCAAAAGAGGGGAAGGTAGGGAGGAGGGCAAAGGCTGAAAAACTTCCTGTTGGATCCCATGCTCACTACCTGGGTGACGGGATCAATCATATCCCAAACCTCAGCATCATGCAATGTACTCTTGTAATAAACCTGCACATGGACCCTTAAATCTAAAAGAAAAATTAAAAGAAAAATAAAGAAAGTTCAGGTCTCATATAGATCTTAACTGAAACCTAATAATAACATTTGAATATGAGGAGGAAGAAAGCAAAAGAGATAATTATTTTGCCTTAAAACGTGTGCCGGCAAACTTTTGTAAGGGAACAATTAGTGAACATTTCAGACTGTGACCATGTGGCCTTTACCAAAACTCACCTCTGCCACTATAGCATGAAAGTGGTCATCAACAGTGTGTAAATAAATGACTGTGGCAGAGTTCCAGTACAAGCTTACTTATGAAAATAGACGGCGGGCCAGATTTGGCCCACAACCCATAATTTGCTAACCTCTGTCTTACAGTAGAGTGGAATAGAATGGAATGGAATAAAACGGAATAGAATAGAATAGAATAGAATAGAATAGAATAGAATAGAATAGAATAGAATAGTTGTGTACTCTTCCCAAATCAACAAAAGTTTAACAACAGCCTAAGAATTGCTTGTCTATATACACATTTACTGACGAAATGATTCTGAGTTCATTTGAAGAGTAAAATAGGAGTAAATAAATTTTGTAAGGAAAGAGTTAGGAAAGACTTGTAGTAATAGATATTAAAATGCATTATAAAGCCATAGCACTTAAAACAATGTGGTATTGACAAAAAGAATGGACAGATCAGATAAGAATTGATATCCCAGAAACATTCCTTAGTGTATACAAACATTTCATTTATGATAAAATCAGCATCTCATCAAAAGCAAAAGATAGATTGTTCAATTGATAATTACTAGATAATTAGGAAAAAAACCATTCAAGCCATATCTATCTATCCTATTCTATAGCAAACCAATTTTAGATTAAGTAGTTAAATTTCAAAAGTTACTGAAAATACAACAGTGATCAGGATGGGAAAGAACTTTCAAAGCATAAAATTAGGGTAACATACAGGAAGTGAATAAAACTAACTTCTTCATCTAAAAACACATCACTGTCATAAACAATAACAACAAAAAACAAATGAACAGGGATTTTTAAAAACACTATAGATAAGGAATTTTCTTTCTACTTTTAAAACTACTTAGAAATCAATTTAAGAAAAAATCTATTTACCTGAAAACAAAATCAATTAGTGATCCTTTCTGAGTTGTGGTAATACTAGCAAGCTTTATTTTTATGCTTTTCTGTATTTTTCTATATTTTGCAATACAGGTGTATTACTTTAAGCAGAATAAAGAGCAACAATGTTTTAAAGCACACATTTACCATAATAGGAGCGGGCTGGGGGAAGAGTTTGTGAAAAACATGAGATTCTAAAGAATATTAGTGCAAGTGGGTAATAAACACATAAAAATGGGCATAGTCAGAACTAATTAAAGAAATGACAATGAAACACCAATTTTAATGTATAAAAATGGCAGAATTTTTACAAAAGCGTATAAAGTTCTCTGTGGGGAACGTGTAAAGAAATTGTATTATCATATATGCTTGTCATCAAGTAAATGGATAAAAGATTTCTAGAAGGCAATTTCGCTATATACATATATATACACACACACATATATATATACACACACACATATATACACACACACACACATATATATATATATAACCTTAAATATGTATATACCCTTTAGTCTAGTCCCGCTTCTAAAACTTAGTCCTTAAACGTGAATTAGGGAGCTGCACAAAATTTATGTACAAGAGGGGGGATAACACAGAGGGCTAGGTGGGATGTGAGTGCCCTCCTGCATTGGTACATTCTGGCTTTGATATAAAGTAGTACCTGAGGCTGGGTAATACATAAAGAAGAGATTTATTCTGGCTCACAATTCTGCAGGCTGTAGGGAGGCATGGCAAACAGCATCTGCCACTGGTGAGACTCAGGAAGCCTAAAATCACGGTGGAAGGCAAAGGGGGAGAAGGCATGTCACATCCAAGAGTGAGAGCAAGAAGCAGGAAGTCCAAGACTCTTTTAAATGATCAGCTCTTGCATAAACTACCAGAGTGAGAACTCACTCATTACCATGGGGATGGCACTGAGGCGTTCATGACGGTTCCATCTCTGTGACACAATCACTTCTACCAGGCCCCACCTCCAGCATCGGGGATTACATTTCAAAATGAGATTTGGAGGAGACACACATCCAAACCGTATTACTATGACTTTGGCCCCCCAATTGGCATGCCTTTCTCGCATTGCAAAATACAATCATCTCTTCCGAACGGTCCCCCAGAGTCTTAACTTTTTCTAGTGTTAAGTCCAAAGTCCTAAGTCTCATCTGAAACTCAAGTCAAGTTCCATCCACCTGTGAGCCTGTGAAATCAAAGACAAGTTATTTACTTCCAAGACACAAAGCTGGCATGGGCATTGGGTAAATTCCCATTCCAAAAGGGAGAAATAGGTCAAAAGAAAGAGGCAATAGACAGCATGCAAATCTAAAATCCACCAGGGCAGACTTTAAATTTTAAAGCTCCAACATAATCTCCTTTGACTCCCTGTGCTGCATCTTGGTGCTAGAAGTGGGCCATATTCCTTTAACAGCACTCCAGTCACCTCTTGAATGCTATGCTGCTTAGAAATTTCTGCTGCCAGATACCCTAAATCATCTCTCTCAAGTTCAAAGTTCCACAGATCTCTAGGGCAGGGGCAAAATGCTGCCAGTCTCTTTGCTAAAACATAGCAAGAGTCATCTTTGCTCCAGTTCCCAGCAAGTTCCTCATCTCCATCTGAGATTACCTCAGCCTGGATTTCATTGTCCATATCATTATCACCATTTTGGATTTCTTCTGAACCCTCCAAACTGTTCCAACCTCTGCTTGTTACGTAGTTCCAAAGTCATGTCCGTATTTTTGGGTATCTTTTCAGCAGTGCCCCACTCCCAGCAGCAATTTACTGTATTAGTCAATTTTCATGCTGCTGTTAAAGACATACTTGAGACTGGGCAATTTACAAAAGAAAGAAGTTTAATAGACTTACAGTTCCAAGTGGATGGTGAAGACTCACCATCATGGCTGAAGGCAAGGAGAAACAAGTCACGTCTTACATGGATGGCAGCAGGCAGAGAGAGCTTGTGCAGGGAAACTGTCCCTTATAGAACCATCAGATCTCCTGAGACTTATTCACTATCACAAGAACAGCACGGGAAAGACCTGCCCCCATAATTCAATTGCTTGCCACTGGGTCCCTCCCACAACACATGGGAATTCAGGATGATGTTTGGGTGGGGACACAGCCAAACCATATCAAACCTCTTCCCATTACCACATTTTCAGGTATCTTTATAGAAAAACATCATTCCTTGGTAACAATTTTCTGTATTAGTCCATTTGCATGGCTATAAAGGAATACCCAAGGCTGGGTAATTTATAAAGAAAACAGGTTTATTTTGGATCACAATTCTACAGGCTGCACAAGCATGGCACTAGCATCTGCTCCTGGTGAGGCTTCTGGAAGCATCCAATTGTGGTGGAAGGTGAAAGGGGAGCAGGTACATCACAAGGCAGCAGTTTGAGCAAGAGAGAGAGGCGGGGAGGTTCCAGATTATTTTTAAAAATCAGGTCTCATGTGAACTACCAGAGCAAGAACTCATTCATGACCATGGGAGGGCACCAAGCCATTCATGAGGGAATCCACCCCCCTGACCCAAACACTTCCCACCAGGCTCCATCTGCAACATTGGCGGTCACAACATTTCTTCTCTTTCTTATTTCTTTTTTGTTAGCTTTTTTTCTTTTTCTTTCTTTCTTTCTTTTTTATTTCTTTTCCTTTTTTTTTTTTTTTTTCTGAGACAGGGTCTCATTTTATCACTTGGGCTGGCATATGCATACAGTGGGACAATCATGGCTCACTGCAGCCTTGACCTTCTCCTGGGCTTAGGTTATCCTCCCACCTCAGCCCCCCAAGTAGCTGGGACTAATGCATCCCCCCCCACATGCAGCTAAATTTTTTGTTTTTATTTGTGTATTTTCAGTAGAGACAGGGTTTCCTCATCTTGCCAGACTGGTCTCAAACTCCTGGGCTCAAGCGATCCAACCACCTAGACCTCCGAAAGTGCTATGATTACAGGCCAGAGCCACTGCGCCTGGCTGGAGGTCACATTCCAACATGAGATTTTTAGGGCACGAAATATCCAAACCACATCACCTCTCTGAGATTACCATCAGCGAAAAGCTGACCCTGCTTCTGGCACTGCATAATTTCTTTTCCATTTGTGACAAATTACTGGTTTCAGCCTGGACCCTGACACCAACAATGTCCTCAACTCTCAGCCTGCACTTGATAAGCACCTTAGGCAAGTTTCTGGAAAAGTTGCTGCTCAAGATGGGTTGGCCACATCCCTAATGCCTGATTACTCTTATCCCTGAAAGGTTCTCATCTTTCTCCTTCTCTAAATGGGCTGAGTCTGGTGTCATGGGGGTGGTGTTTTTTGTCAAAGGACCTGGAGGTCTTAGCCTATGCTCTGCACAGTGTGATTTTGGGCAGACCACTTCTTCTCTAACTCAACAAGCATGTACTGACCGCCTGCCATGTGCTGGGCTCTGTGCCGGGGTATATGCTGGTGAACAAGACACCTGGGATGAACCTTGCACACTTGGTTTTTTTAATCTTTAAAAAGTAATGAAAATGTGCTTATCTTCCACCGTTAGTGCACTTAACCCTCCCACCTTCAGCTATTGCGAGGCAAAACAAAGACAGTATATTTGAATCTGCTGCACAGTCAATGAAGTTCTGCAACCCTGCAAAACATTTTCTTTAGGGTACCCCAAGTTATGCTATGAGCACTGCAGATATCAAGGCCATGAAATCTCTATCTTTCTCCGCTATGCCTTGACAAAGAGCAGCAAAATATCCTGGAAGGTCCTAATCATCCTAGAGCAAGACTGGATGAGGTGGGATTCCTATTCTGGGTCACATAGTGGTGGATATTGATGAAGATTTTTCTGATACAGTTCAGTTGCAAAGGCAAAAATCCAAGAGTCATTCTAGAAAGTTCTCTCTTGATCAACCCTTCCCCATCACCATATTCAAACTGCCACCAAGCTCTGTTGATTTCCCACTTTCCTCCAGATGATTTCAGAATACTGTGTAAAATTATTTGAAGTCTTTCTTTTGCTCTTAGGATAAAGACCCACTCTCTGTAGGCAGAAAAGAGCCAATCCCTCCTATTTAACACCATATCTAATACTTCTGTCTTCCAGCTTCCCTGACCTCTAATGCACCAGGGGGTACGGCCCCGGGGCCTCTGCACAGCATGCTTTTCTTGCCTCCTTCCTCATCCCCTTTCCTTACATATTCCTTTTGTCTCCTGCCAATTTTATATGTGGCCTCTGAAACATCAATTCCTTAGCAAACTTATCCCCAAGCCCTAAATTTGGACAATATTCTTTTCTTTTCTTGAGTCCCTGTTACAGTTCATAAAACTTTGTGTTTTTTTGTGTTTTTTTTTTGTTGTTGTTGTTTTGTTTTATTGGAGACAAGGGTCTCACTCTCTCCCCTAGGAGTGCAGTGTTGTGATCATGACTCACTGCAACCTCAACCTCCCAGGCTCAGATGATTCACCTACCTCAGCCTCCAGAGTAGCTGGGATTACAGGTGTGTACTACCAAGCCCAGCTAGGTTTCTTTTCTTTTCTTTTTTTCTTTTTTTTTTTTTGTTGGTAGAGGCTGGGTCTCACTATATTGCCTGGGCTGCATGCAACTTTTCTATCCTAAGCTAAGCATGTCCCAGTTTGTGAGATAACTTGACTCTATGTCCCTATTGTGGGATATTTAATTTTAGGCTCCTTGTCTGTTTCCTTTTTTTAATTTTAATTTTAATTTTTTTGAGACAGAATTTTGCTCTTGTCACCCAGGCACCCAGGCTGGAGTGCAATGGTGCAACCTTGTCTCACTGCAACCTCTGCCTCCCGGGTTCAAGCGATTCTCCTGCCTCAGCCTCCCGAGTAGCTGGTATTACAGGCATGCACCACTACATCCGGCTAATTTTCTTTTGTGTTTTTAGTAGAGACAGGATTTCACTATGTTGCCCAGGCTGGTCTCAAACTCCTGACAGGTGATCCATCCACCTTAGCCTCCCAAAATGTTGGGATTACCAGCGTGAGTCACTGCGCCTGGCCTGTTTCTTCTTTCAGAGGTAAGCTCCCTGAGGGTAGATTCCTATTGAATGGATGAATGAACAAGTGGAGAGGAAAGAGCTTGACCATCTGCACTGGAGACAAAAGCTAAAGTCTGGAACATCAAACTGATGGCCACACTGAAATGAGAGCCAGGAAACCAAGCCTTCCCATGGGCCAGCATGGGACGCCTCATGTCCATGGTCTGACCATCTCCTGCACATGGACATAGAGCAGAGAACACCATGAGCAGCAGGGGAGATTTTAAGGAGGAAGTAGAAAATAAAAGAAGATCTCAATCCCCATGCCCGTGAGACATGAGGGCTCTGTTGCCCTGTGGATTCCGTTTTATGCTTCCTTTTCTTCTTATCCTGTGCTTTTTCTTCTCTAGTAAAGTGCTCTGTATTCCAAACGTGGTAATAAACCAAGTGGCCTTGTCTGCTCTCATCTTTAACCAGAAACATAATCTCCTCGTTAACCTTTGGGGGGAGGTTTGGCTCTGCCCCTCAAGGGTCGAAGGCCAGAATGTTTGGGCATGCCTGTGGCCTTAGCTTCCTTGGTCAGCCTGAGTTAATGGGAGATCAGTGTGTAGGGCAGAGCTCTCATTTGCTGGGGGTGGAGGGGGCGCAGTCATTATTGGTTTCTATGGCAAAACACTCCGGGTCTTTTGCATTTGAGAATATTGCTACTTATTTATTCATGTAATTATTTATGGTTTAGAGACAGAGACTCACTCTGTTGCCCAGGCTGGAGTGCAGTGGTACAATCACAGCTCACTGAAGCCTTAAACTTCTGGGCTCAAGTGATTCTCCCACTTTAGCCTCCTGAGTAGCTGGGTTATGAGTGCACACCACCACGCCTGGATCATTATTTTTATTTTTTCTTTTGTAGAGACAAGGTCTGAGTATATTGCCCAGGCTGGTCTCGAACTCCTGACCTCTAGCAATTCCCTCACCTTGGCCTCCTAAAATGCTGGGATTATAGGCATGAGCCATTGCACCTGGTGGGAGCATTGTTATTTAAAAGTTTGTACATGTTCGTCCTGGGACTAGTGTGGAATCCTGAGGCCCCAGGAAATTCAGGCTTATGTTTCATGATGGGGAGGGTCTGACTCCTTGTGTTATGCCTTCTGATCATACTCACCCAATGGGGAGAAATAAAATAAAGAGAATATCAGGTGAGTCACTCCATCTGCTATCATTTTGGCAACAAGAAATGGAAGCTGACCCAGCGCAATGGCTCATGCCTGTAATCCCAGTTCCTTGGGAGGCTGAGGTGGGAGAATGCTTGAGCCCAGGAGTTGGACACCAGCTTGGGCAACATGGCTAAACCTCATCTCTTTTAAGAAAATATAAAAATTGGGCAGGTGTGGTGGTGTGTACCTGTAGTCCCGGCTACTCTGGAGGCTGAGGTTGGAGGATCAATTGAGTCTGGGAGGTCAAGGCTGCAGTGAGCCGTGATTGTACCATTGCGCTCCAGCCTGGGTGACAGAGCCAGGCCCTGTCTCAAAATAAATGAATAAAAAGTGGGAGCTATTTCTGCAGCACCCACAGCAAACAGAGATGGACTTACTCCCTTAAATCTGAGCTGAGGATCAGTTGGCCAAATTCTCACTGGGTAAGACGGTCTAATGCCAGCAACATTTCCTGGATATGAGAATTTTCAGAACTCTTAGAAGGGGTTGGGCCAGGCATGGTGGCTCATGCCTGTAATCCCAGCACTTTGAGAGGCCAAGGTGGGCAGATCACCTGAGGTCAGGAGTTCAAGACCAGCTTGGCCAACATGGTGAAACCCCATCTCTACTAAAAATACAAAAATTAGCTGGGCATGGTGGCAGGTGCCTGTAATCCCAGCTACTAGGGAGACTGAGGCAGGAGAATCGCTAGAACCTGGGAGACAGAGGCTGCAGTGAGCCGACATGGCACCACTGCACTCCAGCCTGGGCAATAGGGAGAGACTCTATCTCACTCTTAAAAAAAAAGTGGGGGGCGGTGGAGGTTGGAGCCATGGGTGTCTGACTCTCCCTGGGATGATTTACATATATTATCTCATTTAATCTTCACAGCAAGCCTTTGAGGCAGGCAGCATGAGTCAGCTGAGGTTCAAAAGATAAGGCCACCCACCCAAGATTTGGCAGCTGGTAAGCAAGATGCCACCTACACCCCAGTCCTACTTACTCGGAAGTCCATGTACGCTGATGTTTGCTGTTACCACACTTTGTGGTTCTGCCACTACCATCCTTGTGAAACTTGTGAAAGCTGCAGACATGCCACAGCTCAGCCTTCCCAATTATAAAAGGAGAATAAAAAATATCTCCAAGAGGATGGAGTTTTCTAGAGCTCCTTCAACCATCTAGTTGATGGCCCTTAGAAAATACTCAGTAAAATGAGAAAGCATTTTTAGTAGGAAAAGGTCAAATGAAGAAATCTTCTAGATGATACCATAAAGCTTTAAAAACCCTCTTGACTTCTGTTCTAAGCCCTTCCCAGTACTCAGGCCAAGAGAATCCGGTCTTGGCACGGTTGCCCCTGAACCATTTTTGCAGAGAGTCAGGCATTCATTCATTCATTCCCTGAATGTTTCCTGAGCAGTTCTGACCAAAGCACAGGGGAGTCAGTCACTATTCCTGCCCTCCAGTTGCTTCTGGGCTTGCGTCTTAGTCTTCTGGGCTGCTATAACAAAATGGCACACAGTGGACGACTTTTAAACAAGAGAAACTTGTAGCTTCCACAGTTGAAGGCTAGAAGTTCAAGATCAAGGTGCTGGCAGATCTAGTGTCTGGGGAGGGCCCGCTTCTTGGTTCATAGAAGGTGACTTCTACATGTCCTCAGATAGTGGAAGAAAACAACAGTGGTTTCTTCCATCACTTGTAAAGACAGGAATCCCATTCATGAGCACACCACCCTCATGACCTAATCGCCTCCCCCGCCCCGCCCACTTCCTAACACCATCACATGGGTTTCAACACATGAATTTTGGAGAGATGTGAACGTTCACTCCCTGGCATTTAATAAATATGTCTTGCAAGTAGCTTGAGGGTATAGGAAGCAAATGCTTTGGGAGCTCAGAGCAGCGTCCCTGGCCTGGCTTGACTGGACATGCAGCTTATCTTAGAAGACCATGCGTGATGGAAGTTCTCAGGGGTTCACTCTTGGGGTTGTACCCTAGGCTCTCTCTGTTGCTCCTCTGCGAGCCACTGCTCCCCAGTTCTCTGCAAGGGTTCACCTCTGGCTTTCAGGATGCAGTGGAGACTTGAGCACCTTTGGGCAATGGGACCCTTTCAGGTGGACAGATAAGGTTTATACCCAGTCTATGGGGCCAGGTCGGGATCCTGGCATGACTATGGGCATCTTGGTGTGCCAGGGCTTCTCTCCAGCACCAGGGGACCCAGGATTGCCGCTGTCAAGTATCTGGTAGTTCAGCTCAACACGCATGATATTTTAGCTTCTTGAATTTTTCTTGTTGGACCTTAGAGGCAGAGGACCTAGTTAATTATATTCCTTGGTTCAAGACACTTTATTACAATGTGTCAATTCTAGGCCCTCTGTTTTTATTTATTTATTTATTTATTTATTTATTTATTTATTTATTTATTTTACAGCTTTTATTTTAGAATCACAGGGTCCATATGCAAGTCTGTTACACGGGTATACTGCGAGATGCTGAGGTTTAGGATATGCTTGATCCTATCACTCAGGTAGTGAGCATAGTGCCCAATAGGCAGGTTTTGGGCCCTTGCCCCTCTTCCTCCCTCCCCTGCCTTATAGTCCCCAGTGTCTATTGTTCCCATCTTTATGTCCATGTGTACCCAACGCTTAGCTCCCACTTCTAAGTGAGAACATGCTGTATTTGGTTTTCTGTTTCTGCATTAGTTTGCTTAGCATAATGGCTTCCTGCTGCATCCATGTTGCTGCAAAGGACATGAATTCACTCTTTTTTTGTGGCTGTGGAGTGTTCCATGGTGTATACACAGCACATTTCTTTATCTGATCCGCAGTTGATAGGCGCCTGGGTTGATTCCATGTTTTTGCTATTGTGAATAGCGCTGTGATGAAGACATGGGTGCATTTTTGGTAGAATGATTTATTTTCCTTTGGATCTACACCTGGTAGTGTGATTGCTGGGTTGAATGGTAGTTCAATTCTTATTTCTTTGAGAAATCTGCAAACTGCTTTTCACAGTGGCTGCACTAATTTACATTCTGTCTGATCTCTGTTGTTTTTATTTTTAACTCTTCCCCCACTTTAAATTTTACACAGTAAAGTTGGAAGACATTTACGGTGATCACCTGTATACCTACCTAGATCCTACCTTAGCACATTATTATAGTTAAAAAATATCATTTTTAGTAGAGACAGGGTTTCACCATGTTGGCCAGGCTGGTCTTGAACTCCTGATTTCAGGTGACTCACCCATCTCAGCCTCCCAAAGTGCTAGGATTACAGGTGTGGCAGGTGCCTGTAATCCCAGCTACTCGGGAGGCTAAGGCACGAGAATTGTTTGAACCCAGGAGGCAGAGGTTGCAATGAGTCGATATAGTGTCATTGGACTCCAACTTGGGCAACAAGAGTGAAACTCTGTCTCAAAAAAAAAAAAAAAAAAAAATCATGTATCTATCCATTGATCTAAACTTGTATATGTTGATGAATCTACTTTTCAGATGCATTTCAAGGTAAATTGCAGCTATCAATACACTTCCCTGCGAAGACTTGGGTATTTACTACAATATTTGTTTTTAGTGCCTTTTGTCTTTTGTTGTAAAGTTTACATAAAAATGAATACACAAATATTAAGTGCACTAATTATGGAGTGTTGACAATGTGAACACCATTACAACCCTAACCTCTATCAAGATGTAGAACAGTATCTTCTAGAAAGTTCCCTGAAGCCCCTTTCTGACCTGTCCTCCATCCCACTCCACAGAGGCACCCACTACTCCAGTTTTTTCCATCATTGATTAGTTCTGCCTGCTTTGAATCTTCACCTATATAGAATCATAGATCATACAATCTTTTGGGTAGGGCTTCTTTTACTCAGCATAAAGTTTTCAAGCTTCATTTGTGTGCTGTAGGTATCAATAGTTCATTCTTTTTTGCTGCTGAGAAGTATTCCATTATACAAATATGCCAGAAATTTCTTTATCCATTTTCTTTAGGCCATTTGCCCCATTTGAATAAAACTGATGTGAGCATTTAGGTACAAGTCTTGATGTGATCTTAACGTTTTCATTTCTTCCTAATTAATACTTAAGAGGGTAATTGTCATGTCACTGGCTAGGTATGCTTTTAGTTTTATAAGAAAATGCCAAGAGTTTTGCCAAAATGAATGTACTATTTTATCTTCCCACCAATATATAGGAAGGTTCTCAGCAGCCCCACATCTTTGCCCATATTAGGTGTTGTTGGACTGAATACTAGGCATTTCATCAGGTGATAAGGGGAGTCCCATTGCAATTTTAATACACATTTAACTATTAGCTAATGATGTTGAGTGCCGTTTCTCATACTTGTTGGCGATCCCTTTATCTTCTTTTGTGAAGTGTTTTTAAAAATATTTTTCTTTCATTTCTTTAATTGAATTATTTGTCCTTTTATTATTGAATTGTGGGATCTTTTATATGTGCTCCATAGTAGTACTTTGTGAGCCATGTTTTACTTTTATTTTTCCCAGTCTGTGGCTTGTCTTTTATTTTCATAGTGGCTTCTTTTGAGGAGCAGCATTTTATAATTTTGACAAAGTGTAAATCATCATGCTTTTCTTTTTCTTTTTCTTTTTTTTTTTTTTTTTTTGAGACGAGTTTCGCTCTTGTCACCCAGGCTGCAGTGCAATGGCACAATTTCTGCTCACTGCAACCTCCACCTCCTGGGTTCAAGCTAGCAATTTTCGGGTCTCAGCCTCCCAAGTATTTGGGGTTACAGGTGTGCGCCATTATGCCTAGCTAATCTTTGTATTTTTGGTACAGATAGGGTTTCACCATGTTGGTCACGCTGGTCTCAAACTCCTGACCTCAGGTGGTCCGCCTGCCTCAGCTTCTCAAGTGCTGGGATTACAAGCGTGAGCCACCACACCTGGCCTATCGTGCTTCGTGTTTTTTTTGTTTTGTTTTGTTTTGTTTTTAATGGTCACTGTGTGCTATGCCCCTGTCCAAAATCTTGTGCCTGCCATTAGTTCACAAGGAGATTCTGTTTTCTTCTTAAAGCTTTATGATTTAGCTTGAATGTTTAAGTCTGTCGTCCATCTTATTGTGTTGAAAAATTTTTTTCCCTATTATACTAGTCCTTACTTATTCATGAAAGAGATGTTCCTAGACCCCCAGCAGATGCCTGAAACCACAGAGAGTTCCAAACCCTACATACCCTGTATTTTCTCCTATACACACATATCTATGACAAAGTTTAATTTGTAAATTAGACATAGTAAGAGATGAACAACAATAACTAAAAATGAAATAGGGCAGGCTGAGCATGGTGGTTCACGCCTGTACTCCCAGCACTTTGGGAGGCTGAGGTGGTTGGATCGTCTGAGGTCAGGAGTTTGAGACCAGCCTGGCCAACATGGTGAAACTCCATCTCTACTAAAAATACAAAAATTAGCTGGGCATGGTGGCACACGTCTGTAATCCCAGCTACTTGGACGGCTGAGGCAGGAGGATCACTTGAACCCAGGAGGCAGAGGTTGCAGTGAGCCGAGATTGTGCAATTGTACTTCAGCCTAGACGACAAGAGCAAAACTCCATCTCAAAGTTATTCAAGTGCCATTTCTTGGGAAAAAGAAAGAATGAAATAGGACAATTAGACAATACACTGCGATCACAGTCGTGCGCATGCTATTTCGCTCTCTAAATAACTTACTGTACTGCACTCAGCCTTCTTCTTGTGATGACATGGGATGATAAAAGGCCTACGGGATGAGATTCCATGACCGTCAGTCTACAACCGAGACAGCCACTGAGTGACTAGTGGTGGGCAGCACCTACAGCATGGATATGCAGGACAAGGGGATGACGTCCATCCTCCATGGGCAGAGCCGGCGGTGTGAGATTTCATCGCACTGTGCTGAACTCCCAGCAACTTAACACTTATGGATGGTTTGTTTCTGAAACTTTTTTTTTGAGACAGAGTTTTGCTCTTGTTGCCTGCGCTCGAGTGCGTGCAATGGCACCATCTCAGCTCACTGCAACTTCTGCTTCCCTGTTTCAAGCGATTCTCCTACCTCAGCCCCCCAAGTAGCTGGGATTACAGGTGCCTGCCACCACGCCTGGCTAGTCTTTTTTATTTTGTAGTAGAGACGGGCTTTCACCACGTTGGCCAGACTGGTCTCAAACTCCTGACCTCAGGTGACCTACCTGCCTCGGCCTCCCAAAGTGTAGAATTACAGGCAGGAGTCACCTTGCCTGGCCTGAAACTTTCTATTTAGTATTTTTGGACCAAGATTGACCACAGGTAACGGCCACCGTGGAGAATGAAGTCATGGATGAGCAGGTGCAACTGTACTGTTTTAAAAATTGAATGAATGCATGAGTGAGTCCATTTCTTGGTTCTCCCTCTTCTTTTTAAAAAGTATGTCTTCTTTTGTCTTTTCCTTCTCCATTTCCATGTCCCGTCCTCAAACATGAGATGCCATTTGTAATGTGTTGAAACTATTCATTTCTTTTGTAAGTGTTCTTGGAAAAGATGAATTTTTATTTTGTGTATAAGTGTCTTTATACAAATGATGTTGCACTATACATCTTATGGTGTTAACTATTGACCTATTAAAATCATATATATATGATATCTACATGTCTTTATATCTAGCTATCAATTGATTAATCTATTGATCAGTTGATCTATCTGTCTCTTTTAATAAGCCATTAACATTGCCATGAGCTAACACTTTCTTTCTTTTTTTTTTTTAAAACAGGAACTTGTTTTATCATCCGAGTTGGAGTGCAGTGGCATGATCTTAGTTCATTGCAACTGGGTTCAAGCTATTCTCCTGTCTCAGCCTCCCAAGTGGCTGGGATTACAGGCTCACACCATGATGCCCAGCTAATTTTTGTGTATTTGGTAGAGATGGGGTTTCACCATGTTGGTCAGGCTGGTCTGGAACTCCTGGCCTCAAGTTATCTGCCTGCCTTGTCCTCCCAAAGTTCTGGGATTACAAGTGTGAGCCACCACACCAACCTGAGCTAACACTCTTGTGTCAGCATAATGCTGTTTTGTGTATCATGTCTCAACTCTCTAATCTCTCAGTGGTGGACATATGCTCACCTTCAACTTTCTACTACCAAAACCAATGCTGCAGTAACATGGCCATAAATATCCTGCGGACCTGAATGAGAATCCCTTTGAGGTAGAAACCCAGGGGCAGAGATCCCGGGTAATAGGATGTAGAAGACAGCATTTTCTAAAAATGGTGACCATACCTATCTCATCCTCACACACTTTCTACAATGTGAGGTTGACACTTCATTGAGAGGTGAGGTTCTCATTCTCTTTTCTTGATCCTGGGTTGGAGCCAGTTGAAACGGTACTACATAATGCTGAGGTTAAGTCATTGAAATATCATGCACCTTTTTCTTGATCCGTGGGGCCCCTCACCCTTGGGACCCAGCCACTATGCTGAGTGGTGAAGATGAAGTCACCTGGAAGAATCTTGGTCAACAGCCTCAACTAGGATGCTAGCTGATGGCCAGCAAGCAAGTGTCAGGCATGAGAGTGAGTTTCTGGTGGTTCCAGCCGCCATCTATCAAGTCACCCCCAGCCTCTGAGCTACCCTGGCCACAAAGAGCAGCAATGAGCTTTCCCTATTAAGCACTGCCCAATTTGAAGATAATGAGCAGAATAATAATTGACTTTTTAAAGCCACTGAGTATACGGTGGCTTGCTATGCAGCAAAAGAGAGCTGGAATGTATGAATTCAGGGTTTGAATCTCCAAGAAATATTAGAGGCGGCCCCTTTGCAGGACTTCAGAGTCTATTCTCCCACCATCAGTGCCCCAGGCCCCTCCGCCCTCATGTCTCTGCTATTTACTTAGCATTGCCTCTTACTAATTTTGCCTAATAGTTGCCAAGTAACAGATCATCCATTAAAATTGTGCTTTTCTGGCCGGGTGCAGTGGCTCACGCCTGTAATCCCAGCACTTTGAGAGGTCAAGACGGGTGGATCACGAGGTCAGGAGATGGAGACCATCCTGGCTAACACAATGAAACCCCGTTTCTACTAAAAATACAAAAAAAGTAGCTTGCATGGTGGTGGGCGCCTGTAGTCCCAGCTACTCAGGAGGCTGAGGCAGGAGAACGACATGAACCTGGGAGGTGGAGCTTGCAGTGAGCCGAGATCACACCACTGTACTCCAGCCTGGGCAACAGAGTGAGACTCTGTCTCAAAAAAATAAAAATAAAAATAAAAAAATTGTGTTTTTCTGATTACTAACGATTTTGAATACTTCTTCACATGCTTCTAAACTTTTTGGGTTTTCCCTTCTGAGAACTGCTTGTTCATACGTTTCCCTCATATTTATATTAGGATGCTGTCTTTCTGTTTGTTTTGCAGGAGGTCCTCTAGTCTTGATATTAGTCCCTTGTTGGTTTCAGTCATTGTAAATATCTTTTTGCATTCAGTCACCTGACTTTGACAGTTGTGTCCTAGCCATAGCAGACAAACGACAGAATGAGAGATTCCGTGGAGAAAGAGCCCCATCTGTGCCATCATTGTCCTAAGCTCTTTAAAGCAGTTCTCAATAACATTTTCTCACATTTTTGTACAATGCCCTGCCATCTAAAAATATGTGTATATTTATGAGTTTAGTTATTCAAACAACACTGAAAGATGGCTATTGCCACTCTCCCTGTATTTTGTAGCTTGGTAAATGAATGCCTAGGTAGCTGAAGTGACCTGCCCAAGGTCACACCATTTTTACATGTTGTCAAAAAATATTTACCATCAGCTCCATTCTTCCCATGGTCCAAGAAAGCTGAGGGCTGAGGGCAGAGAAAGGACTTCCATTGGATCAGGTGATGATTCAGTCGCTGACCCAAGTGATTCAGCCTTGCAGCCAGGGGTCTGGAGACAAGCCCTGCCTGTATTACCAGCTCCATGTTTGGGTGAAACATTTCTCCCATCTAGGCCTACATTTCCCAATCCAGAAAACAGGTTCAATCGTCATAATGACAGTGACCTCCCAAATGAATCAGGAAAGTTAAAAGAAGTAATATAAACTGCAAAGTATTTTTATCCAAAAAGTCTAAGGAATTAGTTCATCTGGACAAAGACCCTGGGTTGGAGTAGCTATGTCAGGGTTTCAACCTCAGCTCAGGTCCTGAAAAGCTGTGTGGCCCTGGGAAAACGCCACCTCTCTGGGCTGCAGCTTGCTCACTGATCCAAGGTGGGACCTGAATCACATCTCTATAGGCCCCTCCAGCCTAGAGATTCAAGCTGAACCTGAGCTAGGCCCAGAGGCGGTTCCCAGGGAAAGAGCAGGGGTGTGTGTGTGTGTGTGTGTGCGCGTGTGAGTGTAAGTGTGCATGTCTGGCTTGTGCTCGTAGAAGTACACCTCTGAGTTCACATGCGCTTTTGAGCCTGTGTAAGCAGGTGCATATATGTACATATGTGAGGTTATGCTTGTGTTTCTGAGCATGCGTGTGTGTGTGTGTGTGTGTGTATATATATATACTTGTATGTATCTATGCATGTGTGCATATGTGTTTGTACGTGAAGAGAGTGTTATATGTTGAAAAAATGTTTTTGAGAATTAATAGATGTGCATCTTTCCCTTGAATTTCCTGGATTATACCCCAAGGCCCTTTCTTCCCACATAATAAGAAGGGTGTGGTTTGCTGTTCTGGGTACTGGGTGGTGGTGACAGAAGGTAGACAGTAGGGGTGGGTGTCACGGAAGTGTCCAGATGGGTGCGTACTCTTGCTTCCTTGGGTTTTCAAGCCCTCCTCTCTCTGGAGATTCCCAGGTTGGGCTGGTGGAAGACGAAGGAACCAGGAGGACAGGACAAACAGGGCTGAGAACAGAAGTACCTGAGCAGGGGGAACCTGGTCTTCTTGGCCTCTTCCTATGCTCTGATGAGCACCAGGGCCTAGCAGCAGCCCACGACAGACACTCACAGGTGTGTTGAGACTGTGTGTGCTGGGGGTGGGGTCTCTGCTACTGTCCCCTACAGGGGACAGGTCTACAGCCTGTCCCCAGCCCTGTGCTTTCCTCTGAGATGAAGCAAGCAGTGCTGGGGTTGAGCAGGACTGACTTTACTGCATGGGAAAGGGTAGGGATGAGGAGCAGGGGCTGCCCCGGTCCAGCCAGATCCAGGCTCTGATGGACATGGCAGCCCTCACTCCTTCTCCTCCAGCCCCATGGGGCGCTGTGCTGGCCTCTTCCTGCTGCACCACTTCCAGAGCCACCTGGGCCTGGCAGTTTGTCACCACTAAAAGCCTCATATCCTGGCTCCCCCTGTACTATTAATCTCAGAAAAACGCATTGTCAAACCTAATGAAAAAGGGGAAGCCACCAAGGAGAAGGTGTCCACACCTCGGGCTGACAGTTGTCAGGCAGGCGGGCATCGCATCCTGCTGGGGACAGAGCTGGATGAACAGAAACAGTGGGAAGTGCCTGGGGAGATAGGCACAGGGACTCAGGACCCCGCGCACGGGCTGAGCTTGTGCTTGACAACAGCAGGGGAGGGAGAACCAAGGACAGGAGGCCTGGCGCCTGGAGGGGACACTGTCACGGATATGGGGCAGCACTCCCAAAGAGAAGTGCCACCTGACCAGGACTCCCAAAAAGGGAAGCCCCTGGCAGCTGCCAGCTGTGTCCCCAGCCCTGTCCTTTCCTCTGAGACCAAGCAAAGGGGGAAGGACTGAGCTCCAATCAGAGGCCATCAACAGAAGGGCCTCAGGCCTCACCTGGCCTGTTAAAAGGTTTCACTTGGTCTGTTGAGTGTTGAAATTGTTTTCAATGATATAAAATTTTTAATTGGAATAGCCTATATAAAGAGTGAGATTTGCAATTTCTCCTGAAAAATGAAAAAACAAAAACAAAAACAAAAACACTAACCATTTTGGGTTTGGGGGTGTGACGAGCTGTAGCTGCAGGGTCGTGACTGGTGGCCATGGGCTTGCCGGCCGCCCTGGCCGCAGCACTCCTGGCAGCTGGCCACACCCCTTGCCATTCACTGGGGCAGCCGTGGAAGTCTTGGTTATTCATAGATGCCAAGAATCTTCAGTGTCCTGCAGCTGCGTATGAATTTCTCTTTCTGCTCTCCCTCAGTCATGTGTTGGTGCTGTGGGGCAAGCCAGGGTTTTGCTAGCATGAAAATCAAAGGCAGTATATTTTAGCTTTCCCATCACAGCCTGTCTCCTGTCCCCTTCTCATTCCAGGACTGGTTCTCTCTCCTCTTCAGCCAGCATCGCAGTCCACAGGCCTCCCTCCAAAGGCTCCTATGAGCCCAGAGATCATAAGTTAATCTCCCCCGGGACCCACCACACCCCTTGTAGATTGCCCAGGCTGAAGACTGAGAATTTGGAGCTCTTTCAACAGGCAGTACATTCTGTTGGCAAATGGGTTCTGAGCATCTCCTGCCATTGTGTGCCCAGATGGGGGAACAAGGGGAAAGAGAGCACCTGTCACATCACAGGTCCAAGGCTGCCAGAGAGTGACTAAACCCAGAGAGGTACCATGTATGTACAGAGGAGTGTGAAGCAGGCCGGAGTCAATCAGGAGGGCTTCCTGCAACAGGAGGAACTGGGCTGGTGAGTGAGTGGAACTGGGTGAAAAGCTTGCTTGCTGGAGCAGGCTAGGCCTGAGCTCCAGGATTTGATCTTTTGGGTATAGCTCTGTGCGTTGGGTGTGGCATTTAGGATGTGTAGACCTCAGCCTCAGTACCTGAAATGGAAATGGTTCTCATGTCCACACCTTTTCCAGCCCCATCTACTGCAAGGCTCAGCCTATGTCTTTCTGGAGTGGTTTGGTCATGTTTGCTGGAATGGCTATGGTGACTGGGGAAAAAGAACTAGAGAGTTCTACCAGTTTTTCTATCAGACAAGAGCCTGTGATAGCCTGAGGGAAGCTGGGCAGAAAATAAGCTAAGGGTCACAGTGGTCCCCAAGCTCAACGAGAATTGGCAAAGCTGCATTATAATTTCAAAAGTATGTGTATGGTATAAAATAGCTGTTGGCCTCATTGTTAACCTGGAATCCTTGGCCTCTGGGAAGGATAGTGTCTTCTTATGCCCTCTCTTTCAACTCTCAGGATGAGAAACTACAATTCTGAATGGAAGGAAGGACATCCCTTATTTCATGGGGCCAGTGGGAGGCTTTCTCCTTGTGGGGCCTCTTTGGGTCTTCCAGATGATTGGAAGGGGCCCTTTATCCTTGCCGGAATAAGGGTGAGACCAAGGGAAAAGACACCATTAGTGCCTGGCTAGATTTTAGTATGGCATCCACTGCAGATCACCCTCTGATGATCCGGGGTACACACCACAGATCACCCTCTGGAGGTCCAGGACGCCCACCACAGATCACCCTCTGGAGGTCCGGGACGCCCACCGCAGATCACCCTCTGGAGGTCCGGGACGCCCACCGCAGATCACCCTCTGCAGGTCCGGGACGCCCACCGCAGATCACCCTCTGGAGGTCCGGGACGCCCACCGCAGATCACCCTCTGGAGGTCCGGGACGCCCACCGCAGATCACCCTCTGGAGGTCCGGGACGCCCACCGCAGATCACCCTCTGGAGGTCCGGGACGCCCACCGCAGATCACCCTCTGGAGGTCCGGGACGCCCACCGCAGATCACCCTCTGGAGGTCTGGGGCGTTCACTGCAGATCACCCTTTGCACATCTGGGGCACCCACCAAAGATCACCTTCTACAGATCTGGGGCATTCACCCTAGATCACCCTCTGCAGGTCTGGGGCGTTCACAGCCAATCACCCTCTGGCAGATCACCCTCTGGCCGATCACCCTCTGCAGGTCGGGGCGTTCACAGCCAATCACCCTCTGGCAGATCACCCTCTGGCCGATAACCCTCTGCAGGTCGGGGCGTTCACAGCAGATCACCCTCTCCAGGTCCGGGACACCTGCTGCAGATCACGCCCTGGAGGTCTGGGCAGTTCTTGAGCACAGGCACATGCATTTTCGTATCCTGAGGCGAATTCACTGATGTCATTTTCCCAGCTTCTCTGAGTCTGCCCTTTCCACGGATGCAGAGAAATTTTCCATTTCAGTGACCTTCTCCACCTATATTTCATGACTCGCGTGCCAACCTCTTCTCAGAGCTTTGAGCTGAAGCCACATTTCTACCCCCGGCATCCCACTGTGCCTCCACTCCAAGCTCTTTGCACCTGCCAGGTGAGGCAGGGCTGATCAGAAGATGCTGTGATGAGATAAAACACTTTCCCCTCATCGCCCTGAGGACTCCCATAGCCTCCTGTTCTGTGAGATGTCTTCTAGAAAGTGAATTTTCCCCGAGGCCGTGGGAGCAGGAGCACCCTGCCCCTTGGGGATCTCATTGGCCCCTCTAGGTGATTCCTACAAGGTGGCTTCCATGTTTGGTGCTGGTCCACACTGGAGGGCCAGGCCCTATCTCATCAGTATTTGTGACCCTCCGAGTTCAGAGCTGGCAGAGGGGCATTCAATGATCATTTGCAAAGAAAATGTGTGAGTTGCAGAGATTCCCTTAGACCTATGCTACAAGCCTGTTGAGAGAATGAGCATTTGCGGGAAATAATAGGTGGGAGAAGTTGAGACTGTGACCCGCAGAGAGCTCATCAGCACTTTGGCAACCTTGGATCTCCACATACGGCTCAGCCAGGCTGTGATTTACCTACTCACGTGTCTCAGTCCCTCTACTAGGGCTGGGAGGCAGAGAGAGAAAAGGCAGGAGGGAAGGGAGGGAAGGAGGGGAGGAGGAAAGGGGGCAAGGAGGAAGGGGGAAATAAAAGACTTATTTTGCCTAATAGAGATGGAGAGCGCTCAGGGTGGGGGTGCTGGGTATGAAACTCATACTTTTGTAAACACACAAAAAGAGAAAAATAATAGGTGTGCAGGTAGGTTTGCTGTTCCTTTCATGACTGCCCCTCTAATGTCGACAGCCAGCCCTGAAGTCCAAATGCCCTATCTGGGGTGGCCTGCAGGAATCCGTCCCATGTTGCAATCCCTACAGGAGCCTGGGGACGGTGCACTGGTGAAAGTCATCGGGTGTGTCTTATTTTTAGCAGCAGGGGAATGTGGACACCTCTGGGTCAACCCTGGGATTCAAATCATGTAACCCAGGTCTCAAATTCTCTCTTGCTCTTCCCTTCACCTATGTAGGCTCTAAAGTTACAAATTCCTCCTGGACAGTGGAGGTGGAGTGTGGCCAGTTGTCATTTTGACAGGTCTTCCTTGCTGTTGTCCTCGACTGTTCAGGTGACCCCCAGACACGTGTGGCTGACTGTGTGTGGCCTGTGTAGACCTGGGCACTTTGGTGGTTTGCTTAGTAATCTGAGCATGCTGGAAAGGCATGGTTTTCACGTGGGTCAGGTAGGGGACAGTCACTTCAACTCACCAGGTAAATGGCAGTGGGACAGGGCACTGACCTGGCACACTCAGGGAAACCTCACAGAGCACAGAAGAAGAGTGATGCATACACTGTCTCCACACAGCCTGAGAGACCGCGTCACCCTGTGTCTGCAGCGACACAGACTGTTGGATCGTCAGTCAATTCAGAACACATCAACCCATCAGTCACTCATTTACCATCATTTCTTCTTTTGTCTTTTTTTTTTTTTTTTTTTTTGAGACAGAGTCTTACTCTGTCACCCAGGCTGGAGTGCAGTGGCACTATCTCAGCTCACTGCATCCTCTGCCTTCCAGGTTCAAGTGATTCTCCTGCCTCAGCCTCCCGAGTAGCTGGGATTACAGGTGCACACCACCATGCCTGGCTAATTTTTGTATTTTCAGTAGAGACGGGGTTTCACCATGTTGGCCAGGCTGGTGTCGAACTCTTGACCTCAGGGGATTTGCCCACCTCAGCCTCCCAAAGTGCTGGGATTACAGGCATGAGCCACTGTGCCTGCGCATTTACCATCATTTAAACAACTCAAACTCATGCGCCTCCTTCTAACTCTAGCTCTGTTCAAGAGCAAAGGCCACTGGACATACGTTGGATCCCACTGTCTCTCTAGCACTCTGACTCCTACACCTCGATGTTCCTCGGCAGCAGCTGGAGGGCTGCACCCCAGCCCCCCAGAGTTCCTGACTGAGGAGATCTGGGGTGAGGCCTGAGAATTTGCATGTTTAACAAGGTCCTAGGTGACACCGATGCTGCCGGTCTGGGGACAGCACTCACCGTAGTCAGAGAACCGTGGTCCACTGGAAAAGTGTGAATCCTGGGCCAGGCTGGATTTATCCAGGGTTTTACTTCTCCTCCTGCTCTTCTTCCTTTCCTAGAGTCAGGCTGGGAGTCCCGAAGGCAGATGGGACCGAGGTGTTTGGAGGTAACGCATTGCCTATGTTCTCCTTGTTCTCCTGCCCTACCCTCCTCCACTCCCTTCCATGGCTGTAAGCTCGCTCATCTGCTGTGGGCTTTCCTCTGTTCCTCAGTCACCCTCTGAATGAGGGCACCCTTTCAGGCGATGATACAGACACTCCACAGACATCTGCTGGCTGCCCGGTCTCCAGATGCCCTGCGGAGATGTGATTGGAAAAGTCTGGGGCAATTCCAAGGGAGTCAGTTGAGAGAATCATCCCAGTTGGTTGGAGGAGGGCAAAGAGGTAAGACTGAGAGGAGAGGCTCTGTAGGATGAGCACACAGGAGCATGCCAGGGGCAGGGCGGGCACAGGAGTGGGGGACAGGGACGTGTGCTATCCTCCCAGGCAGGTAGAGCCCAAAGCCATGCACAAAGGGAAAATCACCAAAAGGCAAAATGACCACTGAATAGTCTCCCAGGATCTGCCAACTCAATGTTTTTGTTGTTGTTGTTTGACCCAGGGTCTTGCTCTGTCACTCAAGTTAGAGTGCAGTAGTGCCATCATAGCTCAATGCAACCATAACCTTCCAGGCTCAAGCGATCCACTCATCTCAGCCTCCTTAGTTGGGACTACAGCCACATGCCACCATGCTTGACTAATTTTTTTTTTTTTTTTTGTAGTAACACAAGGTCTCACTTTGTTGCTCAGGCTGGTCTCAAACCCTTGGGCTCAAGTGATCCGCCCACCTCGAACTCCCAAAGTGCTGGGATTACAGGTGTGAGCCAGTGTGCCCGGCCCCAAGTTGAGACTGGAAGCTTTTCAGTGACGCCTCCACCTCAGTCTCACTCTGAGACATAGATTCTGTCCACCCCAGTGGACCAGGGGGCAGAATCTGTGCTACTTCATTGTAATTGTTAGCTTTTGTTTTTTATTTTTAAACTTATTTTTTTTATATGAGTTATGTGGATGGTTGAATCCTCGTGATTTCTTCTTGCACAGGATACAGCATCCTCAAATTCACCTTTGGAGCAGTAATCATATAGTTTATTGCACAAATCAGGCATTTTTTTTTCTTTTAACAAAGTTAAGATCACAAAATTTTGCATCTTGCTTTTTACATGTTATAGGATATAAATACTTTCCGTTTGACTGAAGTATCTACTTAATCAAAAAGGCTGATGCTTGTGTAATATTCCATTTTATGAGTGTATCATAATTTATTTCATCATTTCCACATTGTTGAACATTCAGTCTTTTATTCTTCTACTTGTCATTGCCATTTTTGTATAAGGAGGACATCTTTGTGTGCACATCTTTGTGGTCATTATGGATTGTTTCCTTAAAAGAGATTCCTGGAAAAGCATTATTAGGTGAACAAAATGATTGTCTTTTAATCCCAAATAGGGTCATGGTACCTCCTTCCTCAACTTACTAAAGAAGAAAAAATCAAGAAGTCGTGAAACTGGATCCTGTCGATGTCTTACTCCAGGAACCTCTAGCAAGATCACCGCCATGCTCCCCAGGGAGAGGTGGAAGGCCCTGCTTCCTCTCCATCCACACAGTCTTCTCCCTGGGAGTTAGATAGAAAATGCTGATGTAATTGGCATTCAAGACTCCAAAACAAAAGACTGGCCAGAAAAAAGAAAAAAAAAAGAAAAAATATTTTGTGTCTTCAGACACCAAGGCAGCCTGCAAAAGCCTTCTGAGCACAGATGTTGAGAGGTCAGAGAACGGGAAACCCAGGGTCCTCCCAGGCCAATGCTGGTGGCCAGTCTTGGAAGACGTGGGTCTCCTGCCAGCTTCCCTCCCCACCTGTCCCAGAGTCAGAAGGTGAACATCTTTAAGCCTAATGGAGCGAATGCTTACTATACTAGGAGCTCATTTGTAACATAAGGAACCTACTACAATCCCACTCCTCATGCAAAATTGCCAATTTATGGCAATATTCCTTGTTTAGAAAACAAGGCTATCCAAACACTATAATTACAACGTGCACCAGAAGCCGAGAGTTCCCTACATTAATGCACAGGCTCCAGATACATTCGTCAAATAGAGTTTTTTTTTTTTTTTTTTTTTTTTTTTTTTCCGTCTTTGCCTTCTTCTCTGGGTACTTTTAAGTTCAGGGACAGAGAACATGTCTTCATTAGAAACATTAACATTCACAGGCTGTAGTAAATTTTGACAGTGAAAAGGTCTCCGTAACCTTTAGTTGTGCAGAAATTTACTTCCCAAGAAAATTACATCTGGCACTGTCTTAATTAATGCTAGCTTTCTTTTCTGAAAATTGTGGGCTTGTCAGTAAAAAAGGCAGAAAAACCTGAATTTAAAAGGCTGGACACAAAAGACGCCGAGAAATAAAGCTCTGTGAGATTTCATAATATTGCTCTGTTTTTGTTCTACAGTAAGAAGATGAAAAGATCTCATTTGATTTTGCCAAATGCAGCAACATACATGTAATGTAGAATTGATTTGCATTTTCTCTCTTTTGTCTCTGAGTTTTATCATGTAAAGTGTGCCTGGGAAGGTATTCTATTTTAAAAGCAATAGGTCAAATAAAATCCATACCTATGAGGAAAAAAAAAATAATGTATGACTTCATTTTTTTAGCCTTTCTCTAACTGCTAGTATTAATCGCAGCTAACAGGAAGAACCGTGGCTGTTTTCACATGTGAATTTTGATTATCTGACATTCTCTCTCCTGGTTTAAAATGGGTTCTAAGTATGATGGGAGAGCTTGGTTTCGCGTCCAGATATTTCTATTTTGCATGGCTTGGACTTCTATTTTGAAAATAAGATGCTTTGGCTTTCTTTAGGGTTTAGAGATTCCCCTAGGTTTATTTTTTTTCTTCTCTATTCAGCTTTGCATTTTGATGATCTAGCATTACCTTTCTCCAGTTTGAGAAAGGAGCCTCAAATAACATGGTCCTAAGTCGTTCTTTCCAACGTATGCTTTGTGTCAGGGGGCATGAAACATGTTTTTTATTTGTTTGTTTTTTTAAATTTAACTTCCAGGATACATGTGCAGAACGTGCAGGTATGTTACTTAGATATACATGTGCCATGATGGTTTGCTCCACCTATCAACCCGTCATCTAGGTTTTAAGACCTGCATGCATTAACTATTTGTCCCAATGCTCTCCCTCTCCTTGCCGCCCAGTCCCCTGACAGGCCCCAGTGTGTGTTGTTCCCCTCCCTGTGTCCATGTGTTCTCATCGTTCAACTCCTATTTATAAGTGAGAACATGCAGTGCTTGGTTTTCTGTTCCTGTGTTAGTTTGCTGAGGATGATGGTTTCCAGCTTCATCCATGTCCCTACGAAGGACAGAATCTCATTCCTTTTTATGGCTGCATAGTATTCCATGGTCTATATGTACCACATTTTATTTATCCAGTCTATTATTGATGGGCATGTGGGTTGGTTCCATGTCTTTGTTATTGTAAAAGGTGCTGCAGGAAACATACATGTGCATGTGTCTTTATAGTACAGTGACTTATATTCCTTTGAGTATATACCCAGTAAGATGCTTTTAAAAATGTCTTAGTTTTGATGTGTATACAGGAAGCTGGAGAACTAGAAGGTGCATGGTCTTGGAGAAGCTCTGTAGCCATCAGGACCACCCTGGAGCTGGGCAGGGTGGCTCATGCCCATAATCCCAGCACTTTGGGAGGCCGAGGCAGGTGAATTACCTGAGGTCAGGAATTCGAGACAGACAAGCCTGGTCAACATGGCGAAACCTCGTCTCTACTAAAAATAAAAAAAACTAGCCAGGCTTGGCGGCAGGTGCATGTAATCCCAGTTACTCGGGAGCCTGACGCAGGAGAATCTCTTGAACCTGGGAGGCGGAGGTTGCAGGTGAGATTGTGCCATTGCATTCCAGCCTGGGCGACACAGCGAGACTTTGTGTTAAAACAGCAACAACAAAAACAAAACAAAACAAAACAACAACAACAACAACAACAACAGCAACAAAAACCACCCTGAATTCTGATGATGGGAGACAGAAGGGGTGACTTGTCCAAAGTCATACTGCAGAACTGGACTCAGCTCCCAGCCTCCTGGGTCCTGCCCTCACCACTCCGCAATACCCTCTACAATAGCACACAGGAAGGAGGACTCTCACCTGTTCCACCTGCATTGTGAAGCCTAAGAGAACAGTGATGGGATCATTGATCTGGATTTGGGCCCAAAAATGTGGGGCAGTCCTGCCATGGAAACTCAAGGGGATTTTAATGGTATCCAGCCAGCATGGTGTCCAGCTAGGGCCTGGCTGGACACTTTCAGTCCCCCCAAGGTCAGGGAAGAAGACTGTCTTTGGCTCCGGCACAGCTTGAATGTCTCTGTGACATTGGCTGGCCACCCCTTTTAATAGAAAGAGAAGGACTCAGGCTTCATCAAGCCTTCATATTGAGCCGAAATTTAATTACATGGTTTGTTTCCATTATAAGTTCTTTTTAATGGTTATTTCATATTTATGGTAAGTGCTATTAGTTTTCTATTCATAGTAATAATATAAAACTTCTTTTAAAAATTAAATCCATTTAAGTAAAAAAGAATGAATATAAATTCAATAAAAATATTAAGTAAAATAGAGTACCAATGGTTCCCCGGGTGTGGTCAAGAATGATGAGGGTGCTAGAGGAAAGCTTAGGGTTCGAGTCGGGCAGAAGTTGCTTTAGAGGACAGAGAGGAGCAGGTGGAGGGGACACTCTGTTCTGGACTCCCGGGTGGGATATGTCTTCCTCAACATTCCAGGAGCTTTTTACATGAAGGAACCCATTATACATAATTTACGTGTGTTGATCAAATGATGAGTGGGCACCTCTCGCTCATTTAATAACTCACCGTGGAGCCTGTTGGAGAGACGCCCCTTGTCTCCATGCTTAACAGACTCTCCTGCTGCTCCATGACAGCTGGATAGGAGGCAATATTTTAAGATAAAGGGATTATTAAAATAGTGCATGTGCTGTGTTCACACTCCCGTGTGCTTTCTCTTTATCTGAGTTGTTGTCGAGTGCTATGTAATTTAATAAATTATAACATATTTATAAATAACACCTCAGGTTAATGTCATCACGCATTTTTCACAACTTAGCATTGTACACAGAACGAGTGGGCAAGTCGGGGGAGAAGGGGGCTAAAATGCAAAGAGAAAGGAGGGTGCTCACAGTGCCAGGTGGGAGTGGGCTTCTCCCCTAAAGACAGCAGCTTGTTCAGGGTCACCCATGTGCAGTGGGTGGCCTACGGGTCCACTGGAGGCTGAGGGACATGCTTGGGGTCTGTGGAAGAGCTTTGGAAGCTGCAGAAATATGGGGTCTGGAGTGAGTCTATGGGGAGTCCATGGGGACCGCTGGGGGTCCTTGGTGGTCAGTGTGGGTCCATATGGGGAGCGGTAGGAGGGATCAGAGTCCAGATCTAGACTCTGCCTGAACCTCCTACAAGCCTTTCACCCCCTCTCTCCCTCTCCAACCCAGGGCCTCAGTTTTCCCCCCAGACGCTTAGGCAAGAGCCTCCTGTCCTTATTCTAGGATTCTAGTTTCCCATAGAGGACAGAACCATTAGCAGGTGGCTGCGTTATGTTTAGATGTCTCAGACTTGTCGGGGGCAGCGGGAGTGTGTTCAGGGCTATGGGAGCCCATGGCTTTGGGAAGGGGCTCAGGGCAGACAACGTCCAGGCAGGCTGCCTGCAGCTGAACTGACCATCTACCTCTTCATATCCTACCTGCCTGGCTTGTAACTGCTCAGGAAATTAAACACTCCATTTGAAAAATGAGAGCTAAAACCAGAAGAGAGAAAATCAAAAGATCTGAGATGAGCCAATTCCTCCTCATGTGAGACTCGGCTCCAAGTGTCCTGGGAGTGAAGACAAAAGAGAAACTTGAGACCACCACCCCCCACACTCTAGCACACGTGCAGAGCACCCGGCAATCTTGCGGAAATGCGGATTGTGATTCGGGAGGCCTGGGCGGGTGTGTGAGGGTGGAACCACACTTTGAGAAGTGACTTTGGACAGTCTGGTGCTCAGCGCCTGCAAAAGGAAGCCAGCAAAGCCACAGGCAGAGGTGAGCTTTGCACTGGAGTTTAAGCAGCTCAAATCCATGCCCTGGACCATCAGGCACCCAGACCCAGAGGGCTGATTTTCACACAAGGTTGGGACTCAGAGGGTGCAAAGCCAAATGGAAAGATGCCACCCAGGAGGGATCAGAGTCCAGGCCTAGACTCTGTCTGAACCTCCTGTAAGCTTTTCATCCCCGCTCTCTCTCCCACCCAGGGCCTTCCCACAAGGAGCTTAGGCAAGAGGCTCCTATCACTATTCTAGGATTCTAGTGTCCTGTAAGGGATAGAATCATTAGCAGGTGACCGTATTATGTTTAGATGTCTCAGACTTGGTGTGAGTTGGGACTCCTGTCCCAAATTACCTTCCTTGCCTCCAGCCAAGTTGCCCGAAATGCTATCATTAGTGCATCATTCCTTTGAGGACAAAGAGGCTTACTTACAAAATGTCACTGCACACAAGGAGGCGGCAAGCCCAGGCTTCTCTGAGTAGATCGTCTTCTCTCACAGTCGGGTAGGGGATGAGGGAGGCTGCCTGGGGAGAGAGGGCTGGCTTCAGAGGCACACAGTGACTTGTCCCCTAGGCTGTCTCCAGGAGCAGAGCACGCAGGAAGCCTTAGGTGAGCTCTGATCTGCAAAGACAAAGGTATCCAGCTCCTTCATGGCCCAGAGACAGTGTTGCTTCTCTAGGCAAACCCGATTCCGAGAGATGCCGAGCCTTTGGAAGGTGGTCTCAGCTACAGCATCCAGGAGTCCCAGAGACTGTGGGCATGCATTTTCCAAGCAGTGTCCTCTTGTCCCTAGGCAGAGGTAGTTCCTTCTCTGTGGCTGCACCAAGAGTGCTGTCCTAGGGCTTCCTAACCACTTCAGACCCTCTGTCCAACCACCAGGTGCAGAGAGGGTACTGGGAATAGTAGACACCCACCTTGGACTCATGAGGGGCCTTGAGTGGGTCCCTGGACTAGGAGAGCTCCCTTCCTTCCTGGGCATCCAGGGGGCTGTTGAGACGATGTTCAACATGGAGCAGAGAGCTCCAGAGATGCTCCCAGGAATTAGGGATCTCTGGAAGCCAGAGACTGGAAAGCCCCCTCAAGAATGCAAGGACCAAAGGTGTCTCTTTTTGTCTATTTTATTTTTTATTTTATTTTTGACTTTTATTTTAAGTTTAGGGGTACATGTGCAGGTTTGCTACATAGGTGAGCTTGTGTAATGGGGGTTTGTTGTACAGATTATTTTGTCACCCAGATATTAAGCCTAGTATCCATTAGTTGTTTTTCCTGATCCTCTCCCTCCTCCCACATCCCACTGTTCAATAAGCCCCAGTGTGCGTTGTTCCCCTCTATGTGTCCACATATTCTCATCATTTAGCTCTCACTTATAAGTGGAACAGGTGGTATTTGGTTTTCTGTTCCTGTGTTACTTTGCCATGGATAATGGCCTCCAGTTCCATTCATGTCCCTGCAAAGGACATCATCTCGTTCTTTTTATGACCGCATAGCTTTTCATGGTGTATATGTATCACATTTTCTTTATCCTGTCTACTGTGGATGGGTATTTAGGTTGATTTCATGTTGTGGCTATTGGACTACAAGTTTCTAAGTGGGAAACCCGGGGCCTCAAAGGACTGCTGGATGAACTAGAAGGGGGATTGTGAGCCCACAACAGTGACGTGAAATACGTTCACCTATTCATTTCCATCCCTGTTGACATTCTCAGAAAGGCTTTTGATGTTAAAATATCAAACAATAAATAAAACAGGACAAAACACCCTTCATTTGCAGACTTGCCTAGGGTTCATAGAGTAAGGCTCTTTGGAATGTTTTTCTCCAAACCAACTTTGCTCCTAAGCCTCTTTTCTGACATGTAATGTCTCAGAAGAGAAAAGGCAAATCAGTTTCTTCCTGGGAAACTCAGGCCTCCTGAGTGTGAAATCAAATCCCTACACGCTGAGCTAGCCCTCGCATTCCGGCTGCTGGGCCCTGTCCAACCCCTGGTGAAGAGGGGACCTGGGACTCTTTCCCACAGGGAAGGTCTGGTCCACCTTTCTAGGTGGCCAGCCTGGCCTTGGAATACCTTCCTTTGCCGCTACTGCATCCATCCCGCGGTTCAACTGCTTCCTTGTGTTACAAGTCCTGGGGCAGCCCTCTGCCCCCCAGGCACCGTGCCGGCATAGTCTGCATGTTGGCACACACCGTGCACATCATTTCTGCCCTGTGCTGAGCTGTGCAGAGGGCCGGAGGGGAACAATATATTACCACGTTCTTTGCCTAACAATTGGTAACACATGACACTTGTATTTGCCCCAAGATAATGTACAAATATGTTTTACAGGGTTTCCTAATGATAATCATGATATTTCATTCTTCTTGCCCTTCTAATAATGATAACAGTCTAGCATTATTATTTTTTTTTAACTGTTCTCAGCGAGTGTGACATTCAGTTCAGAGAATCAAATGTCAGCAAGAAATCCATATGCACTCCCTGAAGCAGGGAGAAGCCCCTTCCGTTTATTTTTAGGTTGCAGAAGAATGAAGTGATCTCACCTTATTCTTTTTTTTCCCCCCTTAGAAAAGTGTTTGGCATTCAGCGCTGCTCTGATGTTTATGAAGTCTGGTCTGAGGTGTAGGCATTCTAGGTCTTTTTGCAAGCTGTTTTAATGAGAAGGTAGGGGCTTGATCAACACTGGGTGGGGGCCATGGAGGGAGGAATTCCTCCCTTAGAAGAAAGGTTTCTTTCAAAGCGGGCTTTGTATGTTGAATGAGGAATGGCTTGGGCCCCTTAGCAAAAGGCCCAGCTAATTCGTAGGTAAAGCAACCACTTTAAGCTCCTTGTAGACACTAGGTAGAAACACCTAATTTTTTTTCCCAGTTACTTCACTGTTCTTCAGGGTGCATTTGACATGCCAATGTGTTTTTTTCATCCTTGTCCTCCACCATTAGGGAGCCTTATCTTCAGGGTTAAATACCAAACAAATAGCATATATATGTGTGTGTGTGTGTGTGTGTGTGTGTGTGTGTGTGTGTGTGTGTATACTATTATTATAATAATAGTGTGTGTGTGTATATATGTGTATATATATACTATTATTAACCAGTAGCAGTTCTAGGCATGCTGAAAACTACATTTGAGCTGTTCACCAGAAACTATGCATAAGAAATGAAGATTGATCAAAACCTAGAAAAAGAAAATAGAGACCCAGAAATGATAACATTAATAGGATAGAGGCTTAAGTTAGGATAGCATTTGTTGCCTCTCTCCTGTAATTTCTTCGTTTTAAATGCATGCTTCATTGTTCAAATTACCTAAGCTATTTTGACTTATTTTTTTCCCTCTATTTCTTTTTTGTTTATTTTTTTGTAGTGGCCATTGACCAAAAGTGTCCTCTTTTTGGCCGCGAAGTGGTGAGATTCTAGCACACACTAAGCCCTTTATGGCTGGCTGGCTGGCTGACAGTGCAGGAAATGGTGGCAGCCGTAGGTAGGACACGACACTGAAGCCAGGCCTGGGATCAGATTATTTAGGGAGGCAAGTATTTTTGTTGATAAGCGAAATGAAATCCTCTGAGAGCAAAATCAATCTTTTGCAGAGACCCCAGAACATTGATCCTGGTGCACATTGACAGGCTCAGGCTGTTTAGCTATTTGGAATGACCACAAAAAATGAGAAGTTGTTAAGAGTTTTAGAGTTTTGGTATTTATTGGCAACCGGCGCACTCATATGATTAATCACACATTCGAAATGTGTGTGCTGTGGAAATTGACTGCAACGCAGCAGAAACAAAGTTTTCAGTTATCCTCGTATAATAAATTGAAGCTATATCCCTAAGCAGAATTGTCTTGAAGATTCCAATTTGCCTTGTTAAAAGTGTTGTTTATACAGTAGTTAGCAAAAACGCAAGTAATTACGCGCAGAATTCATTCTAAGCAATTCTTTATTTTCCCCCATTCTGTATTGGTTTTCCATCTTCATGACCCGCTATTTCGGTCCGTCTCAGCAGAAACCTGACTGGTGAGACGGGGGCCAGGACGGGCGGCCTTGGTGGCTTTGGCCATGCGCAGAGTGCATCCGGTCACAGACATCAGTGTGTGGGACTCGAACAGGCGGGGCTCCAGGACTCCAGCTCCAGGGCCGTGTTGACAAGGACAAAACAGGAATGGCTTCGGCGCTGTATTTCATTTCCTAAAACAATATTTACCTCTGGAGAAGACGCCTCTTTATTTATTTATTTAGTTGGTTTTGAGCAGGAGCACGGTTTGGTATACACGTCGCGGAGGAGCCAGCCACATCTGTTTTGGTTGCGCGACCAGCAGGACTTCATTTCATAAATATCATCTGAGTCGAGAATACAGCTTTTGGAATGCAAATTATGTTTAAGTGAGTAAACATTGCAGAGACTGTGTGCCCCCGCAATCCCCCCTAGCACAGGAGGGGATAGGGCAGCAGGCAGTGGGTGCAGGCTGTTTGCAGAGACCCCCAGTCAGGGTCCCTGTGGACGGTGGGCAGCGTGGAAGGGTTCCCGCTGGGGAGGGGAGAGAATGAGCGCAGCGCCTAGAGGGGAAGCCCACTCCGCAAAGCCCTGCTTCCCAGAGGCTCCTGCTTGCTCTCCCCGGAACAGAGACCTCATCCATATCTATCAGGAGAGGCCTAATTATAGAGCTCGGAGATTTTAATGGCACAGGGAAATTTAAATGCGGTGGAAAATATGAATATTCCTAAGCCAGCAGTCAAAATACGAAATGATTGGCTTCCGAATCAATGAATTATAATTTCACAGTGTATCCTCCAAGGTGGAATCTCTCTCCCTTCCCAGGAAGTGTTTTGTGCAGGCAGACGTGTTTTAATGAACTGTACTTCAGTGTGTTGTTCAGCAGAACGTTGTTTCCCTCCAACCCTGGATGCTGCAGCCTTCGTCAGTGCTCGGTCCCCCCAAACAGATTGCAGGGGACAACAGAAACAATCACAGCGTCCTGGGGGCCCCCAGGGGCCAGTACCTGACAGGCACACTTGGGTCGCAGCCCTGGCTTCCTGGGTGCCTGCAGGAAGGGTATCAGGGTGTCAAAAGTAGGGGACCAGGTTGTTTGTCAAAAACAATCTGTCTCCCGCGCATGCACCCAAATCCCCCATCTCAAAGCTACACTGCCTTTGTAACTGAAGCCTTTTCCAGCTGGAGCAGCCAGTGGGCCCCCCACGAGGGACACGCCCTTCTCAGCCTCAGGCTCTGAGGGACCCCTTTCCTCCAGCTCCTACATCTTTACCTGTGGAGGAGATAAGGATGGGCCCCAGCTGCTGTCCATGCAACCCTCAAACTGGAGAGTCATGCCATAAATCCTGTTTTATTTTATGGACAAATAAATGCTGAGGTAAAATATTCCAGGATCGTCGCTTGAATACTTGCCATAGCAGCGGTACTGTAATAACCACCGTGACATTAATTTACTGCATTGTGCCGTGGGAAGAAGGAAGAAGGAGGGAGAGGGGCATTAAAAGAGAAAAATGACTTTCCTTCGAATTTATTGGGATTGCCTCCCTCATTTTCAGCCATCATTAGTTGATTAGGCCCTGATGACAGGGTGGACAATCGTGCCGGAATAGTTGGCGGAGAGACGCCCTAAAGGTACTCTGTTAATTGAGATGATGTTCATCTTGTAGTTACTGAACATAACTGCAGACCGTGGAATTGGTGGTTAGTGTGGTGGAACCAAGCCATGGGGGCCGGGCTGTGGCCAGAGGCCGTGCGTTGGGGTGGGAGGACCTGCTGCTCCCCCCTCCCCACCAGACCACGGCATTTGCCCAGAGCTCTGGTCACTCCATCTCTATTCTGAGCACTGCCGAGGAACCTGTCAAGAGAGGATAAAGCAAGCTTCCCTTTTATCCCAGGAGCGCTCCTGAGCTGCTGCTGCACAGAGGCCACCAGGAAGATCCCTCCATAATCGCCGGCTTTGAGGACTGACTGCAGTCTGAAGGGTGTCATTCCGGGACCCGCAAGCCGCACTGAGAGCAGGTTCTCCTTTTTCCCAGGCCTCCGGGGCGTGGCAGCCTCGATGCTGTGGACAGTCCTTCCTAACAGGAATACAGACGGAACTTCCATCCGCATCAATGACTGGGGCTTGTCCACACGGAGATCCCAGCTGGGGCAGAGCGAGGGCCTCTCCACCCTGGGGTGGAGACCCAGTTTCACGTCCACAAACTCCATTAGCAGCGGCCTTGGCCGCGTCTCCCCAGCAAGGAGGGCAGCTCCCCTTCGTGATCTTTGCTTAAAACATTTTCAGAGGTCCACACTCGCTGTCTATCCCCAGGGCTGGAGAATTGCTTGCTAAAGGTATTCAGGAAAGAAAATGGAATCTGACATGTTTGAGTGATTTAGTAAGGGCCACATACCTTCAGAGGTGCTTGACATCCGTTATCCCACTTAATATTTTCCTACCCTATTTATCGTCATTTAGAGTCAGGGAACCAAAGCTCAGAGAAACGAGCCGATCCAGTGCCCCATGGCCTGCAGGAGCCTGGAACAGGGAAGTGGGCAGGGGAGGTCTCTGCTTCCTGAGAGACAGTGGTTGCAGAAGCTGTAGGATCAGACTCCCTAAGCTGGAATCTGGCTGTGCTTCTCTCTTGCTCTGTGATCTTGGACATTGCTTCCTGTCTCTCAGCCTCTCTTTAATCATTTCTAAAACAAAAATAAGTACACAAGACCATGATGTGGGCTCGGTATTTGTGAGTAGTTTTTATTGCTGTAGTCTTTGTGGTTAAGGGGCCATCAGCAGTTATCTTTCTTGGAATCCTGGTACCTAGGAGGGGGAGGGAGCACAGGACAGCTCCAGCCTCAGTCATGTGAAAAGGGAGTGCCTCCCACTCTCTCCCTACAGCCCACCACGCCTGTCATGTCTAGACAACCAGACAGATGCTCAGGCCTGAAGGGTGACAAATCCACTCACAAGATACAGCTTGCTAAGTGGCAGTGGCCTTTTATTCTCTGACATCTTTCCAGACCCTTGAAGGGATTAGAACTGGATTAGTTTGAGATGAGCCTGGCTCTGCCGTTATCACCTGTTTATAGGATAATGACATTATCTAGTTTGGCCCGTAAGGGCCTCCATACATAGGAGCTTTGTTCTCTTTGATCTGGAGGGTCCCAGACAACATATCTTTAAATCTAAACAAACCCACTGAAGCCTCAAGATAAGTGGTCAAAATACCCAGTGGAAAGAAAGGAGCCTCTCTTTTCCCTTCTTGACCAATGCAAACAGCAATTTTAAAACTGCGTGCACTCACACAATTTTAAAACCTAAAACTCATCCTGCCACGTTGGACCCTAGCTTCCTTGTGTCTCCTTTCATGCGTGCACAGAATTCTGAAGTTTGTAGAGCTTTTTCAACCTGTCTCAACTTATATGGTGAGCACAGCTGTCTGTGAGCAGAGCAGGGTGAACTCAATACACATGATACAGGCTGGGACACAAAACACAAGGCTCAGGGAAGACAAGGAGTTTGGCAACCCTCATGTCTTTTGTAAGAGAGGAGCTGTGGTTAAACCCAGCTCGTCTGGAAAAACCCGGCACTCATTTCACTGCCTGAAGCCATGTATGACCCGACCTCTCTGCCCAGACAGCTTTCCTTAAAGAGGATCCTCATTACCCTTCACAGAAAACATCTGTTTAGACAGATGTTCCAGGAGGTCCTTGGCCCAAGTCCACTTTCTTGTCCCAAGGCTTCCCTAACACCCATCATCCATGTTTAAAACTTATTTTTCTTGAAGTATAATTTACATGAAATATAGGCAATCTGTTTTAAGTGTACCAATCGTTTGTTAAGTTTTGGAAAATGTGTACCGTTGTGGAAATGAGGCAGGGTAGGAAAGCCCCAAAACTGGGGCTTAGCCTGGGAAATTTCTTGGTTTTGCCCAGGAAAGAATTCAACGGGGAGCCAGTGGTGTTAGACAGCAGCTTCTATGGAAATGGCCGTGCACAGCAGCAGAGGGAGTGCTCCTTGCAAAGCAGGGCCACCCCACAGACCGTGTGCCTGGAGGTGCAACTCAGAGGCACCTCTGCAGACACATTTATACCCACTTTTAATTACATGCAAATTAAGTGGCAGGTTATGCAGAAATTTCTAGGAAAAGAGTGGCAACTTCCAGGTCACTGGGTCATTGCCTTGGAAAGGGGCAGGATGTGCCCATGGAGTGTTGCCATGGCAATGGCAAACTGACATGGCACAATGGTAGGCACGTCTCAAGGAAAACTGCTTCCACCCCTCCCCTGTTTCAGCTGGTTCTCAATTTGGTCCAGTGTTCAAGCCCCACCTTCGGAGTCGAGTCCTATCTCCTACCTCAGAACCACCACAATAATCAGGATTTAGAATGCATCACCCCAGAAAGTTTTTTCATGTCCCTGGCCCTTTGCTTTCAATCTCCTACAGCTTCTAGTGAGTATTGATCATTCAGTCACTATAGTTTTTCTTTTTCTAGAATTTCCCCTAAGTGGAATTATATAATATCTCCTGGCTTCTTTCTTATGTCTGGCTTCTTTTACTTGGCATGATGCTTTTGAGAGTTAGGCATTTTGTTGTGTGTTTGATCAGTTTGATTTTGCAGTGTGTTTGATTTGCTGTGTGTTTTTCTTTATATTGCAGAGTAGTATTCCACTATAGGGATATACCATAAAATGGTTTGTCAATGCTCCAGTTGTAGACATGTGAGTAGTTTCCAACTTAAGGCCATTCTGAATAAAGCTGCTATGAACATTTAGGTATAAGTTTTTGTGTTATCATGTTCTCACTTATCTTAGACAAATATCTAGGAGTGAGATTTTTGGCCCATATGATAAATAAATATTTACATTATAGGAAATTTTCTATTTTTTAAAGTGGCTGTATTCCTGCCAGTAATGTTTAACATTCCAATTGCTCCACATCCTCACCAACACTTGGTATTGTCAGTCTTTCTAATTTTACCATTCTTGTGTATGTATAGTAGTGTCTCATTGTGGTAGTATTTGCATTTCCTTAGAAACTAATGATGTTGTTCATGTCCCTAATTGACATCCATAGTATTTTCTTTGGTGCAAGGCTGGTTCAAATCTTTTGCCCATTTAGATTGATTATCTTCTTATATTTGAGTTGTGCCAGTTCCTTATACATTCTGGGTATATCTCCTTTTTCAAATATTTCTAGCAAATATATTCTCATAGTTTGTGGCTTGTCTTTTCATTTTCTTAGCTATCTCTTTCAAAGACTAAAAGTTCCAATTTTGATAAGTCATTTATTAGTTTTAATCTTTTATGGTTTGTGTTTTATTGTGTCTTATGTAAGCAATTTTTACCTAGGCCAAGACCACAGGATGTTTTTTATCTATTTTCTTCTAGAAATGTTAAGTTTTATGTATAATGTGGGCTAAGAAATGAAGTTTATATTTTCCATGTGCATATATGGTTATTTCAGCATGCTATATGTCTCAAAGTATGTAAGTCTTTTCTATTTTATCTCAGTAATAATTTGTAGTTTTCAGAATATGTCTTGCACATCACTTATTTTATTCCTGTTTAATATTTTTGATACTATTATAAAAGGTATTTTAAAAGTTTGCTTTATAAAAATTTGTCATACATTTTAATTTTTAATACTTCTTTAATTTTTAATTTTTGTGGATACATAGTAGGTGTGGTTATTTATGGAGTACGTGAGATATTTTGATACAGGTGTGCAGTTCGTAATAATCACATCACAGAAAATGGTGTATCCATTCCCTCAAGTATTTATCCTTTGTGTTACAAACAACCCACTTGTATTCTTTTAGTTATTTTTAAATGTACAATCAAATTTTTGTTTACTGTAGTCACACTGTTGTGCTATCAAATACTAGGCCTTATTCATTGTTTCTGACTAATTTTTGTACCCATTAATGATCCCCACTCTCCCATGTTGTATATTTTTATGTCTAGACCATATATTCTGCTACGTTGCTAAATCAGCTTATTAATTCTATCTTATTTTATAGATTTCTTGGATTTCCTCCATAGATTATCACATAATCTGTGTGTCTTTTATTTGTTTTTCTAGACTTATTGTCCTATACAGGACCTCTACTGTACATTTTAATCAAACTGGTGAAAGCAGGCTTCCTTGCCTTTTTCCCAATCTTAGGGGAAGATTTAATCTTTTATCATTAAATATGAACTTAGCTGTAGGTTTTTCACAGATACTCTTAATCTAGTTGAAGAAGTTCCCTATATTCTTAGTTTGCTAACAGTTTTTATTCATGAATTGCTGCTCAATTTTGTCCAATGCTTTTTCAGTATCTACTATTGCAATTAGTTCCTGCTATACTATTTAAAACCTTGCAAGAAAAACCTCAATGCTTATGAAAAAATTGGGGTGACAGGCACCACACTAAAAAACTTTATCAGTGACACACACAAGAAAAGAAAAGATGAGAACCTAATAAAAATGGTACACTGTTTTCCACATATTACTACATAGCTGATTTCAGCTCAGTGAAGTTTTTTGCATTCATCTAGTTTTTCTTGATAGCAAAATTGCGCATGAGAAAACACAAAATTTAAATTGTTCTTAACGTGTGAATTGCATTGAAATAAATTCACATTTCAAAACAAGTGTTACAGCAGAATTTATTATAAATGTTTGTGGTTTTTAGTTTATTAATAAGGTAAATTGCACTGATTAACTTTTGAATGTTAAACTAGTCTGCCGTTCCTTGGATAAGCCCATTTAGTCATGATATATTATTTTATTTGTATTTTTCTGGATTTAATTTGTTAAAATTTGTTAGGGGTTTTTGGATGAATATTTATAAGGTGCGTTAATGTGTAGTTCTGTTTTATAGTAATGTCTTTGTGTTATTTTCATATCAGATTAAGGCTGGCTATGTAAAATGATTGAGGATATATTTCTTCTCCTGTAATTTCTAGAGTGTTTGTGTAGAACAGATACTGTTTATTCTATAAATAGACATTAGAATTCATCATTCAAGTAAACTAGGCCTCAGACTTTCTTTGTCAAAAGTTTTCAAATGATGAATTCAATTTCTTTAATAGATAAAAGGCTATTCTGGTTATTTACTCCTTAAGTGTGCTTTGATAATTTGTATCTCTCAAGAAATTTGACAATTTCTTACAAGCTATTGAATTTGCTGATGCAAAGTTATTTCTCATGTCTCCTTATTATCCTTTCAGTGTCTGTGGGATATGTAGTGATGTTTGTTTTTTAACTCCTAATATTGGTAATTGCTGTGTTCCTTTTTCCCCTTCTTTTCTATTAATTAGTCTTTGTAAAAATTTCTTCATTTATTGATACTTTGAAGAACCAAATTTTGTTTTCATAGATTTACTCAATTATCTCTTTTCTATTTTATTAATGTCCAATCTTTATTATGTTCTTTCTTTCTGTTCACTTTGGGTTTCAGTGGCTCTTTGTTTTCTAATTTCTTCAAGTAAAAATTCAATCACTGAGTTTATTTTTTCTTCTTTTCTAATGTAAGCTTTAAATAAAGCAAACTTCCTTAATTATCACTTTATCTATAACCCACACGTTTTGATTTTTTTAAAATTCAGTTCATACTATTTCCAGGTCATAATGTTGTTTTATTTTTCCTGTGATTTCTTTATTCACTCATGCATTTTTAGAAGTATGTTTTAAATTTTCAGATGTTTGTGGTTTTCCCAGATACCTTTCTGTTATTGATTTCTAGGTTATTTGCATTATGGTCAGAGAATATACTTCTTATTTCTTAAATTTTTAAAAATTTATTTAAACACGTTTTATGACCCAGAATATGAGTTACCTTAGTGAATGCCCCATATAGACTTGAAAAAATGTGCATTCTACTATTTTAGGATTTTCTCTAAATGTCCCTAAATGTCACTCAGTTTTGGTTAATGGACAGTGGTGTTCTGGTAAATGCTGAACTAAATATCTGGAAAGAAAAAGTCCTGACATATAATATTTGATACCTTCTGTGGTACATGCATTCTTATCATGGCTGATTTTAAGCTAACAATGTGCTGTCACCAAATGTGGAGTTGGGAAGAGAAGTATACAAATTGCTTTCACTAGCCAGTGCAAGCTAGTTCTAGCACACCACTGTGATTGTGGTATTCAAATCTTCTGTATCTTTGTTGCTTTTTGTCTGTATATTCTTTCAGTTACTGAGAGATGAATGTTGTAATCTCGAAAAATGATCGCTACTTTTGCCATTTCTCTTTTCAGTTCTTTCAGTTTTTGTTTTAATGTAATTTAAAGCTTTATGAAGTGTATATGCATTTAGCATTTAGGTGTGTTATAACTTCTTGATAAATTGATCCCTTTATCCTTATGAAATGTACTTCATTATCACTGGCAATTTTCTTTTCTTTGAAATATATTTCTCTGATACTAATATAGCTACCCCCAGCTTAGTTTTGATTAGTGTTTTTATGGTGTAGATTTTTTCATCCTTTTACTTAAAATTTTTTGAATAATTTTGGATTTACAGAAGACTGCAAAGATAGTACTGAGATTCCCTGCATAACTGTCACTCATCTCTCCCTAATGTTAACATCTTAAACAACTGTGGTACCTTTGTCAACATTAAGAAATTAACATTGGTGAATTATTATGAACTAAAGCACACTCTTTACTTGGATTTCCCCAGGTTTGCTACTAATTTCCTTTCATGTTCCAGGATTCTATCCAAGAGTCCACATGTGTATTTAGTTATTATGTCTCCTTAGTCTCCTCCGGTTCATGAAGATTTCTCGGTATTTTTGTTGTTTGTCGTTGCCTTTATGCATCTGAAAAGTACTAGCCAAGTATTTTGTAGGCTGTTTCTCAATTTGGGTTTGTCTGACATATTCTCTTATACTGGGATTATAGAACATGAAGTGTCCTCATCACATCTTTTAGGGGCGCAAATGATAAAAATGACACTACAGATGTTAACTTGGATCATTTTGTTAAGTCTGCCAGGTCTCTTCACTGTAAAGTTATTATGTTTTTTTCATACTGTATTCATTGAAAGTGAGTCACCAAGTTCCCAGAATTAAGGAATTAAGTTATACTTCCTGCAGGGGAGAGAGTATTTATATGCAAACTTATAGAGTTATAGGTATGTGTATATACACATATACACACATACCTATAATTTTATATTTAAATACGCATATATAAATAGATATACATGTATATACACATATATACAATGTTTATTGTATGAAATTATTCAAACATTTTTCCCTTTTCCCAACACCTTGTTTATTTGTAATTTCTTTCCCTAACAGTGAGAAACTTGGCTTCCTTTTTTTATAAATTACTAATTTTTATATGTACAGTAGTTTCATGATTGCTAAATTATATCCCTGTGAGAAACAAATTTACTACCTAAGGTACTGTGTTTATATATAGTTTTTGTTGTTTTTATTCAGGTCAGCACCTTTTTTCTTCATCCCAGTGGTGACATTATGTCATATTTGTAATAGAGTTAAATTCATTTGTCAAGGTCTACATTCCATCCTGGGATCTTTTGATATCCTGGTTGACTTCCTAAAGAAAATTACATATTGTAGAGTGTTTTTTGTAGTGTACAGTTATGTGGATTTTGATATACAAAAACAGTGCCATCTATCTACCACCCAAGAATCATACAGAATAGTTTCATCCATTCTAAACATTTTCTTCTGTATCTCATTATAGTCAACCCCTCCCCACTCCCTAACTCCTGGCAATCCCTGATACGTTTTCTGTACCCATAATTTTGTCTTTTCTATAATATTATATAAATAGAATCAGAAAATAAGTAAACTTTGTGCCTGACTTCTTTCATTTAGCAAAATACACTTAAGATTTGTTCATTTTGTGTAAATCAATAGCCCATTTCTTTTTATTGCTGAGTAGGGTTATTCTATCGGATAGCTATACTGCAGTTTGTTTATTCACTTATCTGTTGAAGAACACGTCGGCGTTCTTTTTCTTTTGTCTTCTCTGGGCCCTATATTTAAAATGCATTTCTTTTAGATAAGTCTTGTTTTTACATCCAAGCTGACATTTTTAAATCAAAATATTTAAACCATTTACATTTAGTGTAATTTTTAATATGATTAAATTTATCACCTTGCTGGGTTTTTTTTTTCAATTTTCCCATTTGTTCTTTTTTTTCTGTCTTCTTTTGGATTAGTTATTTTTTTAACTACCTTTTATTTCCACTACCATTTTGTATTTTAGTTTTCTAAAGTTTACAACATACCTTTTTTAACTTATCAATTTACTTTCAAATAATATCATGCCACTTAACATACTTTATAAGAATCTTAGAACAGTATACTTGCATTTCTTTCCTTTTTGCTATTGTTCTTATATATTTAATTACTTTTATTATTAACTTTTAATGTGAAGTTCCAAACTAAGAAAATGGCCTGGCCTCTAATCATAGAGAACAGGATCAAATCCTGGCTTTTTTACTTACTCACTATGTAATCTTAGGCAAATCACTTTACATATCTGTTCCTCAGGGTCATGGTAAAGTTGTCTGTAAAATAACAAGCTTGATATGAAGAATAAGTAAAATAAAGCATGATATACATGCCCCACCATAGCTGGCACACATGAAGCAAGGGGACACAGTCTCCGAACACCAGAAAAAGGCCGAACACCAGAAAAAGGTTGTCAGGAGTAGAGAGCTAAAAGTGAACAGTTTCCCAGCTCTGAGCAAACTCATTGCTTGCTACTCATAGTCTGGCCCTCTGTGACGCCAGCAAACAATAGCAGATGTCAAAATGAACCACAGCAGCAAAACAAGGATGCCCATCTGTGTCAACACCAACAGACATAACTGATTCTTTTCCAAGAAGGAAATTAAACTAAAAATCAGTTGTACTTTATGTGAGCTCCTCAAATCACAAAGACTAGGTTACTAAGGAAATTTGTTTCTGCAAACTTCAAGTGTTGAACTTAAGTGGTGAGTGGTTTTTGTCTGCAGACACCATGTACGATGCCTGCTGGAGATTGGGGGCTTCAGAGCTACCTTATTTTCTTACTTCCTGACCCAGCTGGCTGCCTCCTCTCCTGAGCTGCTAGCTTTCTTCTGGAGGGATGGATAGGCTACAGCCCTTGTGAAATAAGCTCTGGGTTCAGACACACCTGGGTGTAAATAATGGCCTGTAATACACTAATCATAACCCTGTGGAAGCCACTTAGCCCCACCAACCCTCGGTTTCCTAATCTATAAAATGGGAGTAAAAATGAAACTTAATGAGATAATGCATTATAGCTGAGAAGAGTAGTGGGATAATATTCTAAAATATTAACCAATCTTCCCTTTTCTTCCTCCTTTTCATTTATCCCTCAGTTCATTTTGTTTCTATCTCGTAGGCCCTGGGCAGAATATAGCAGCAGAAAGCAGGCAAAGAAAGGAATCTTTTCTGACTGTAACTTTCCAGAAGCCTAACCCCTACAGCAGGGGCAAGTCTCAAAGGACAGATTCAGGAGAGAGAGAGACGACGAAGGGCCCAGGAGTGTGTGCTGCCAGATTGGAAAACAGTCTGAGTTAAAGCTGGGAGGAGTGAAGGAAGGGAAACCAGAAGGGTGAGGGCTCTGTTTCCAGGCCAAGTGCAAAGAGGCAGCACAGCCCCAGTAGGTTTTGTGGGATCCACCAATGGCTGTAGAAGGAAAGGGAGAGGAGACAGGGCCTGATTGCCTGGGCCAGCCTGAGTTACACTGGCTGGGTGGTGTGTCCATGCACACAGGCTCCAGGTCAGAGGGAAACCCAGGATGAAGCAGGACCCACAGAGTGGCCCCTCCACACCCACAAGTTCAGAATGCCAAACTTGATGGAGCTTGTGGGCAGGACCAAAGCCTCCTTGGAGGTGACCTCCATGGACAAACCTCCAAGGACCAGATGAAGGGTGCACAATTTAGCAAAGAGATGTCGTCAGAGATGGGAGGGTGGGATGTGAACATTTTTCTCTGCTCTTCTCCCTCTACAACTGCATTTTGCTGAATTCGTGCTGGTTAAATGAGCTTATTTCACAATGTGACTTGACAATAATAATAAGACAATCATGACACACAACCAAGGTCTCAGTTTTTGGCAGTGAGTTAAGCTGTCCAGAGCTTTTTCGTCATCATGGGTGCATTTAACATGCCCGACAATCTGCCAGGCACCAGGGCCTGGCTATCAGGGAAGGAACTCCTGTAGCTTGGAGTCCCACCCCTTCACTCAGCATCCTCACAAGACATCGTGGAAGAAAGAAATCCTCTTTAAAAGCGGTAATATTCATGCTTCGGCATTTGCTGAGCCCCTGCTGTATACTGGGACCAGGAAGAGACCCTGCCCTCATGAGGCTGTCAGTCCAGAGCAGTAGATGTACGTTAATCAGGTAAAGGCAAAAGTACCCTTACAGTCACTAGTTTCTAATGAGCAAACAGAACTCGTGGAAGGCTGCCTTCCCCCCATGGCCTCTTGTAAGTGTTTACAATAAATCAATCAATCAGTCAATTCATAGCTGTTCACTGAGTCCAGCCTGGTTGTCCAGGGCTCCCCTGGCCCAAATGGCCTCTGCGGAAGGTACAGACGCAGAGGTCCCCTTCAGATGCCATAATGGATGTTAGAGCATTTGGCAAACAAGAGACTTCAATCGGACATGATAATTTCTGCTATGATGCTTATTGTTCTTACTGTAGTCGTTGTTGCTGTCACCATCATTAATACAAGCAGCCTTATCTGGAGGAGACGGCCTGATTGGAAAACAGGACCAGGCTTGCACTCAGGATCAGGGTGTCTGCAGGGAGCAATGAGTGCAGGATGGAGCCGCAGCCTTCACTTGCTTTCTCACCGTTCCTGGGTCTCTTTTTACCACATCCACCACGTCTCTGGGCCCTCTACTCCACACTCATTATATTTTCATTACGTCCACTTACCTCTTTTACAGAACCAAGTGTGGTTTTTTTTGTTAGCGTTTTGTTCTGAGACAGGGTCTTCACTCTGTCGCCCAGGCTGGAGTCCAGTGGCGCCATCATAGCTCACTGCAGCCTCGAATTCCTGGGCTCAAGCGATCTTCCAGCCTCAGCCTCCCAAATCGCTGGGATTACAGGCCTGAGGTACCATGCTGGACCTGTGTGGTTAAAAGAAACATTCTGCAATGATCACCAATGGGAAGCCCCTATTATTAGACATAAATAGGAAACAACAGTTCAATAAATACAATGATGAAACATTATTTGTAAATTGTAGCTAAATTCGGTCTCATGCCCCAGCTCTGAGATAGGCATCACTGAACAGAGAGTCTCAGGATGGAATGAAAAATGTCGAGGGGTAATTTTCTCATCATGGAATCTACATCATGGGCTACTTTGTGCCTCAGCTTTAAGTCTCTGGCCAGCCTTTTTCTCCTGTACTGTGCAAGTTGATCTAAAAATCCCCACCCAGGCCCCAACCCACATTCCTGCTTCCTGCCCTCAGGGCACCTGGCTGGGCTGCTCTTGAATCAGCCCTCTCTCCTTTCTTGTTTTTTTTTTTTTTTTTAATTAAAATGGAATTTATTTATTTTTATTGATACATAATAATTGCACATGTTTATGAGGTACATGTGATACTCTAATACAGGCATACGATGTGTAATGATCAAATCAGGGTAATTAGCACAGCCATCACCCTGCATCTCTATCATTTCTTTCTGTTAGGAACACTGCTCATCTTTTCTTCTAGCTATTTTGAAATACACAATATATTCTTGTTAATTATAGTCACCTTACTGCGCTATCAAATGCTGGAACTTATTTCTTCTGACTGTATGTTTGTACCCATTTACTGACCTCTCTTCATTGCCCTGCCCACAGCCCCCACACCCTTCCCAGCCTCTGGTGACTATCATTCTACCCTCTACTGCCATGCGATCAACTTTTTTAGCTCCCACATATGAGTGAGAATATGTGATATTTGTCTTTCTGTACCTGGCTTATTTCACTTAACAGAATGACCTTCAGTTCCATCCACGTTGCAGCAAAGAACAGGATTTCGTTATTTTTTACTGGCTGAATACTATTCCTTTGCCCATTCATTCATGAGTGGACACTTAGGTTAATTTCATATTTTTGCAATTGTGAATAGTGCTGCAGTGAATATGGGGATCCAGGTATCCCTTTGACATACTCATATGCTTTCCTTTGGATAAATACCAAGTAGAATGATTTTATCTCCTTTAGTGCCTTACCCCTGTTCCATAGAGCCATCTCCCAAGGAGGCCACCTCCACATAACCCTGGGCTCCAGCTCTCCTTTCAGGAAAATGTAGGATAAATCATAGTATCTTTCTAGCCCCTAAAACTGCCTTGTGCACCCCAAAGACATGAGTCCTATAACACCAGCTCCATTACCTTTTAACTGTGAAACCTGGAACAGGCCAGTTAGCATTTCTGAGCCTGCTTGCTTGCATGAAATAGTGGTAACTGTGTTTACCTTACAAATTAATAGGAGGACTAAATGAGCCGATGGCATACAGCAACAGTTTTAGGAAAAGGCAGTGGTTAGGCTGGGCACGGTGGTTCATGCTTGTAATCCCAGCACTTTGGGAGGCTGAGGCGGGTGGATCACATGAGGTCAGGAGTTCGAGACCAACCTGACCAACAGTGAAATCCCATTTCTACTAAAAATATGAAAATTAGCCTGTCGTGGTGGTGCATGCCTGAGATCCCAGCTACTCAGGAGACTGAGGCGTGAGAATTGCTTGAACTCAGGAGGCAGAGGTTGCAGTGAGCCGAGATCATACCACTGCACTCCAGCCTGAAGGACAGCGCAAGACTCTATCTCAGAAAAAAACAAAAAAAAGCAGTGGCACACTCAAGGAGCCCACCCAGGTGCCTGGAGACTGGCTTTTGGCCTGGAGGTGGTGGTGAGGTAGCGCAAGTGTGACAGCTGCTGACAATGAGATCCTACCTGCTTTTGCAGAACACACAGATCTATAGGCCAGGGTCGGCCGTGGGCCGGTACTCACCTGGCTTTTGTCGTGGTGCTGGCCCAGCTGTCTGCATTATTGGGGATGTTAAAGTTTCCTGTTCTGGGTGGAAAGTTGAGGTCCAGGAGGTCTCTAGGTAGCTATCCTCTGTCTGATAAAGGATCCTTGGGGTTCTCTGACTGGCCACTCTGGAAACCATGGGCCACTATGGCTACTAGCTCAGCCCTGATGGGGAGCCTCGCAGATCAGGCTTGAGTCCTTCCACTCACTCTTCTGTTTCTCTGCCTCATCTGTTACCACTCCCTGCTGGCCTCCTCTCCTACCTGCAGCCCCTCCTGTGCATCCATCTGCAGGTCTGGCCACACCAACAGCTGATTTGGTTCCCTACACTTTCCAGGCCATGTCTTGGACATCCAGTTCCCACCCTCTGCTTCTCTGCAAATTCATCGTCTTCCTTCAAGAGCCTCTTGTCCCCCAGATATCCTGCAGAGACCTCATCTTGCCATCTGATGACTCTGGGATGCACCTCCCCCGTCAGCCTGTGGATTCCTAGAGGGCAGCACCTAGTCTCTGTCAACTGCCCCCTCAAGCCCAGATGCTGTGAACAGGGGTCAGCATTGGCTGTGTCCCTGGCTGCCTCTCTGCTCCCTGCCCCCGACTACCTCATCCCATTCTGCCCTGAGGGTGACTTCAGATGAGTGAAGCTCAGCTCCGGACACATTGGATGGATTGCTGTTCCCCAATTGTGTCAGACTCATTGCTGCCCTAGGGCCTTTGCACATTCGTTAGCTCTACTAAAAATGCACTTCTCACAGGGCCTCACACGCTTCTTGTCATTGAGGTCTCAATTCACATATCACCTCTTTAGAGAACTTCCCTGACCGCCCACTGTAAGGTTCCACTCCCTCCGTCTGAAACGATCTGATGTGTTTTCTTAGTAATGCACGCTCTGCCTCCACTCTAGAGCATAAGGACAAAAATCCTGCTTATCCTGTTCGCCCTCTACCCCCGGGTTGCTGGCACAGGGCCTAGCCCATAGGAGGTATCTATATGTATTTATTGAATGAATGAGTGAATGAATGAATTAATGAATGTATAAACCAATCAGTGAAAAAACAAACCAATCCTACCAAAAGCCTCAAGACAGACACGGGTGGGAGGACCGGGTAGGCATTACTGTCTCCAGTAACAGATGAGGCACTCGAGTCAAAGAGGGCTCACCAGCCAGAGTGACAGCCTGAAGCCAGCGACACTGCTGTTTTTCCCCTGGGTTCCTTCTCTGACCCACCTCTACCCACCAGTGAAACCCCGCTGGACATCTGGAAAGGGCATCTTCTCCATCCCTGACATCACTTTGGTCAGGACTGTGCTGCCCTCACTTTCTGATTCATAATTCAGCACCCAGCAGCTGACTGCTCCAGTCAGGGGTGAAGCCTCCCATTCATTCGAGATGTTTCACATCACCTGCTGCATCACCCCAGAGGCAGCACAGGGGTTGGTACAAAGGTGGATGCATCACAGGCCCTGCAATCCCTGGTGTGGATTTCTATATGTATATCCCACCTATTAGAGTGCCAGAGTTTATCAGTCAGAGACCAGGTCATTACTTCAGAATTTCTTTCTACTTCCCCCTTTCCCTAAAATCTGAGGGTGGGGTGCTTCTGGAAAAACAATGGGGGATTATAGGTAGACATTTCTACAAAATAAACATGATGGTATGAAAATACTAAATGAACCCAGATGACATCTTCAGAATGATTATTTTAAGAAAATAATTCATTCAAGAATTGATAAATAGCCTTAGTGTGATAGAGTGTTTGGATTTTTTTGTTTGTTTTTTTGGGGGCAGTTATTATAAATTTTTAAAAAATAGTATCAAATATATTATAATTAGATACCAATTTTTGCAGTTTTATTGAAATATAATGACTACACACAAAAAAGTACTTTAAAAATGTTTCCTTTAAGTTCTGGGATACATGTGCAGAACATGCAGGTTTGTTACATAGGTATACATGTGCCATGGTGGTTTGCGGCACCCATCGACCCATCATCTAGGTTTTAAACCCCACATGCATTAGGTATTTGTCCTAACGCTCTCCCTCTCTTTTCCTCCAACCTCCCAACAGACCACGGTGTGTGATGTTCCCCTCCCTGTGCCCATGTTTAATGTGTACAATTTGATGAGTTTGAAATATGCAAACACCTGTGATACCATTCCCAAAATCAAGGTAACAGGTGCACTTAACATCTCCTGGAGTTGCCATGATGCCTTTTTCTTTATGGTAAGAACTCTTTGCTTGTTTGTTTGTTTTGAGACAGGGTCTCGCTCTGTTGCCCAGGTTAGAGCACAGAGCGTGATCTCAACTCACTGCAGACTCTGTCTCCTAGACTTAAGCCATCCTCCCACTCCAGCCTCCTGATTAGCTGGGACTACAGGCATGAGCCCCCATGCCCAGCTAATTTTTTTTTATAGTTTTTGTAGAGATGGGGTCTCACCAAGTTGCCCAAGCTGGTCTCAAACTCCTGGGGTCAAATGATTCACCCACCCTGGCCCCCCACAGTGCTGGGATTACAGCATGAGCTACTGTGCCTGACCTGTGATAAGAATCCTTAACATGAGATCCACCCTCTTAACAAATTTTGAGTGAACAATATTGCTAACCATAGGCGCTATGTTGTACAGCAAATCTCCATAATTTACTCATCTAGCATAACCAAACTTTCATACCCACTAATTGTTAAAAATATGGTGAATAGACAACTATTTTCTCCTTACTCCAAACCCAGAGCTTCTAATTTGGGATTCTTAACCTTGGGATTGAACCTGACCTGTAATCTATTCTGGGATCCACAAAAACGCTTTTTGTTTGTTTGTTTTTGTTTTTTGTTTTGTTTTGTTTTTGTTTTGAGACAGGGTCTCACTCTATGGCCCAGGCTGGGGTGCAGTGGCACGATCTCAGCTCACTGTAACCTCTGCTGGGATTCCAGGCACGCATCACCACTTCAGGCTAATTTTTGTGTTTTTAGTAGAGACAGGGTTTCACCACGTTGGCCAGGCTGATCTCGAATTCCTGACCTCAGGTGATCCACCTGCCTTGGCCTCCCAAAGTGCTGGGATTACAGGTGACAGCCACCGTGCCCTGCCTGAGAAAATGCTCTTTCTATTGCTGCTGGGGGTAATAATACTGCTTTCCAAAGATCTCTACAGCTTGCAACAAGTCTGCTCCTGACTGTGGCATGAGAGGTACTTCCTGAGGGAGAGAGAATGCATGTGATGAGCGGATCACACTACAGTGTGCGACTTGCTCACTGATTCCGGCATTCAGTTTGGGCTAAACTGTGTTCTTTCCATTATCTTAGTTTAAAAATATAGGGGTTTTTTTCATTAAAAAAAATCAGGATGTGATACATAACTGGAAAATTAGGAAGCAAGTCCACACTGGGCCTATAGTTCTCCAACCAGAGCTGAGCCATGCTCTCCCCAGCAGATGGGCTCCTAGGTCCTGCCTGCTTGGGTCCTCACCCGGCCTGCTTTGCTCTTTAGGCCTCTTTGTCTGTGACGCTGGTTTACAAGAACTATGCTTCCCAACCTTCCCCCGTTAATACCCTAGAGCACAGATCACCCCTCCACAGTCAAGCCAGCTCTGGGAATAGTCAAGGATCCTGAATAAGTGCATTATTTTGAAGGCTTAGGTTTCATCTTGACAAAATGTGTTTTCCATTTCATTATATAACAGGGCTATGTATATTTTAATTAAAATTTATATATTTTTCCTCCCAATGTATGGACTAAAAGTGTCCCTCCAGGAAGATGTGCCAGGCTGTTCTGAGGCTTTGAGCGTTCCAAAGGTGTTAGCTCAGGATGCCTTCTCCCAGTTTGAAAAATACAGGCTCTCCCAGTATTGTTGCTCATCATGTCTTTAGTTCCTTTTCGAAATCTTCCAACTTCTTAGCTTTTGTCACTTTTTATAATCAGAAAGTAAATGCCCTTAATTTGGGGGAGTTGATCTGACCCTCAGAGCTACAAGCCCCTTTGGGCTGGCCCCAGTGCTTGTGTGGGGAAGGGGCCAGGCCCCACGTCCACATGCGGCCTGGCTGGCTCGTGCCCGGAGCTCCTGGGCATCACACACTCAGCTTGCACAGTGCTGCCCTCGGAAACTTTTGCGGGTTATGGCTTATGAAGGGTTCCGGAGAGTTCAGACGCAAATCGATAGCATGCATTACAAGAGAGCGTGAGCTAACAAAGGTGCTGGTGGGCCATGCATCTTCAAACAGCTTCTTGGGGACTTTAATTGTCGGGATGTTCAGGAGAAGAATATGACCTTACGGGGCATTTTCCAGAATAGAAGAGTCTATATATTAAAAGGCAGCAAATGATTCATAACTGGTTAGCGGCGGGGCCTATGGGTCCATGTTTCCCATGTGAATTTTTTTTTTCTGCATTGCAAACTCTTACATTAAATTGTGATAAATGAAGAGTGGGGGCTACTCATACAAATCAATGACTCTAGTGTGTGTGTCATTAGCCTGAGAGATGCAGGCAGCGGTCAGTCCCATAAATCATGTGATGATCTGCTGTCTGCAACACGATGCAAGCAAGCAGGCACATTAGGGAGGTTAAGGAATGAAATTAATCTGTGCATTCTCCTCTCCCCCCTGCCTCCTTCACCATCACCTGGTCATACGGAAAGAATTAAAATCACATGATCCGAACTAAACCAGCTCCAGAACAGTAAATTGGTTAAGTTTGACTTCACCTTTCAACTCCAAGTTAATTATGTATTAGGGGATTAATTTATTCACAGGGACTGGGAAGGGAAATGGAGGATGGGAGAAACCTGCCAGGGCCTCTCATCCAGGTGCCAAAGTTATTAATTGCTCTGGCTATGCCACAGGCTACCTGGACAGACCCTGGGGTGGGGGGTGGGCTATGGGATCGGCCATGGATATGGCGGGGTCTGTCCTGCTCTGAGGATCAGCCAGAAGAGGCCCCAGTCTGTGCTCCACAGGGATGCTTGTGATGCTTGGTTGCTAGAGTATCTTGGAAGCCTACGCTAGAAGGAGCCTTTCTCCAGGGTGTGTGGCCAGATTACACTTCAGATGGTAACTGATACCTCTTCCAGGGCCACTCGCCTTGACTGGAACTCCTCCAGTGAGACGCAGCTCTCCATTTGCAAAACTGCCCATTTTATACATGCAACTCTGATTTGCACAACTCAAGCATCCTACTCCTCCCACTTGGGATCCTATGGAATACCAGAACTACGTCTCCCTCACACACGATGCCCTCTGTTCACCTGAGGACAGGGAGCATGTTCTCCTCAAACATCCTCCAGGGTGCCTCTCCGGTGGCAGCCTTTGCAGGCCTCTCGCCATTGTGGTCTTCTTGGGAGGTGGGAGGTCAGTGCTGATCTCTCTTCTGTGGTGCGGTCCCAGCCAGGTGAGAACAGCTGCAGGTGCAGCAGTACCAAGTGGGGCTCCTGGAGATGAGACTTGGAGCAAGATAAGGGAGCTCCTTTCTCAGTGCCGCTACCTGATGTTGATTGGGCACCAGATCCAGCAGGAAATCCCAGGAAACTCCCGCTTATTTAAGGGTCATGTCTGACCACACCAGAAACAGCTTCTTAAAAGAGCCCAAATGCTAGCATCGTCTGCATGGAGCCACGCAAGAGAAATTGTTAGGCACATTTGACCATTTGTTGTTAAGATACAAGGATACTGAATGGATTTGACACAGATCCTTTGCTTATAAAAACTCACAACACCCAACACGAATGGTAGCATTAATGCTCTGTGTGTGAACAGCACTTCACAATGTTCTGAACACGTTCCCATGTGTATGGGATATTGTTTAATCTTCCCAGCAGTCCATGAGTTAGGTCCAACGATTCCCATTTGACTCCCTAAGGAAACTGAGGCTCTGAGAGTTTGAAAGACTTGGCTGAGTTCACATGCTTAGGAAGTGGCTCAGCCACCATAAGATTTAGTTGCAGAAAGGGTGGGACCATCTAGGGGCTTTCTTCCTATCAAATCTACAGATGGAAAGTTCTCAGAGTCCAAGCACCCATGACCATCTCTAGAAGCTCTATGCAGCTCCCAGATCTGTGTTCTGTGCTCCAAAAGGGTTACAAAAATAAGTTGAGCTAACATCTAAAAATTAAAAGCTTTCATAGAAGGAAGGGATTTGGGCTTCTCTTGAAAACTTGGAATCTGGCCATTGGGCTGACATTTCACCGTGGTGATACTGGGTGCATGATACTGGCTCCACTCAAAGGGGTCTGAGCTCTCACAGGCTCAAGAGACACATTTTGGCCAGTACACACAATGAGACACTGACCCTCCAAATCCTCACTCTGCTCAATGACCCGGTGGCCCTCCTCTAACCCTCCCATAACCCAGTCTTACTGCTGCCCCCTCCTCCTGGGGCACCCATGCATCACCGTCCTGTCCATACACTTTCTCTGTCTCTGTCCAAGCCTTTCTTGGCTTCGAGTCGAGCTCTGATCATTTCAGCAACTCCTCTGCCCAACTTCTCCTTCCTAAGCTCCAAAAGGATTTTTCAGCTGGTTGATGCAGGTGAGCACACCAGAGCTAGATGCACCCTGGAGACATCTAAATCCAACCTTCTTGTCTGTAGTAATGAAATTAAGGTGAGACAGGGTGCCTAACCTTCTATGTCACTGACCCCATTCTCAGACCCTTTCCTGGCCCCAAGAAGTCACCCTGATCATATTGCTATCTGAATGTTCACCTTGCTTGCTCTTTCGGGGAAAAAGTACCAAAAACACAGAGAAAAGGGAAATATCTAAATGCCCAACATTCAAAATTAACCAAACATCAAAATTTCCTGTATTTCTTGCAGATGTTTAAAAAGAAAATCAAGGAATTCTGAGTCCCATCCAGGAAGCTGGCTTCATTATACTCTTAAGGTCTCTACACACCTCTTCCTCATCCCCTTCCATTCTCTTCTTCCAGAAGGAAGCATTATTGTGACTTTTCCTCCAAATCTTTCTAATCTATGTTTACACATACACACACACACACACGTTTGTAAATTACATATGTTGTTTGGTTACATGCATGTGTTTAGATCTACATAAATCACTTCTGCTTTTTTCCATCACCATTGCATTTTTTAGGTTGATGTGGTTTGGCTGTGTCCCTGCCTCCAAATCTCGTATTGAATTGTAGTTCCCATATTCCCTACATGTCATGGGTGAGACCTGGTGGGAGACAATTGAATCATGGTGGTGGGTTTTTCCTGTGCTATTCTCTCGATAGTAAGTCTCATGAAATCTGATGGTTTTATAAAGGGGAGTTCCCCTGCACACACTCTCCTGCCTGCCACCATGTAAGATGTGCCTTTGCTCCTCCTTCACCTTCCACCCTGATTGTGAGGCCTCCTCAGCCATGTGGAACTGTGAGTTCATTAAACCTCTTTCCTTAACAAATTACCCAGTCTTGGGTATGTCTTTATTAATAGCATGAAAATGAACTAATACAGAGGTCAACTCCCACCTGCACCTGTAAATCCAGGTGCAAGATTTACCAAATCCCATCCTCTGAGGGATATACAATTTTGTTTACCTGATCTCCTTTATAATTAATTAATTAATTATTTTTAGACAGAGTCTCACTCTGTTGCCCAGGCTGGAGTGCAGTGGCATGATCTCAGCTCACTGAAACCTCCACCTCCCAGGTTCAAGCGATTCTTCTGCCTCAGCCTCCTGAGTATCTGGGAGTACAGGCACGTACCATCATGCCCAGCTGATTTTTGTATTTTTAGTAGAGATAGAGTTTCACCATATTAGCCAGGCTGGTCTTGAACTCCTGACCTCATGATCCACCTGCCTCAGCCTCCCAAAGTTCTGGGATTACAGACGTGAGCCACCATGCCCAGCCCCCTGATCCCTTTTTGATGGGCATGTGCATTGTGGATTTTTTACTATCACCAATAAAGCTAGAACAACACTGCATCTTTTCTGGGGTTTGCTAATGAGGTTTGCCTAGAGTTTTATTTGCTCTCTAAATGTGTCATGGTCCCTCTCCCCAGTGGTACTGAGACCTTCTGGGGGCCCCTAGGGACCACATGTGAAGATACCCAGCGCAGCCCCCAATTGGTCCCTCAGTATTTTCCCTGGCATGTGTGGTCACATCTCTCCCTTAGCTCTCCACTGAGGATGTACGTGCTGGTCACACACCCCTCCAGCTGGCTGTGTCCCCACATGCAAGCCCCAGGGAGCCCTAGCCCACGGCCTGTGCATCTCAGGCCCATTAAACCTCTCACTTTGTATTTCCTAATTCCTTTAAGAAATCCCAAACCTGTCTCCTTGGATAGAAATAAAATAAATGTAATATCTATTGCTATCGCTTAAACACAAATTATAGTATTTTTTATTAAATACTCTGTTGTCAAATGCTTGACATTCCTCATAATAGATAAAAAAGCAACTAAAACTAGTTATTTTCTGTTACCTTAGAGGCTTGCAACGTAGTTTGTATTGTATTTACTTGTTATGTTCTGCTTGTCGCATTTCATTATAAGCACGTGAATTATTTTCCCTATTAAATTAAAAGGCAATTCTCCCCGCCCCCAGCTACCCTTGAGCTTGTATAAAAGGTGAAGATCTGGAGCTATGGGCTCTGGGAAACCACCTGGTGATCAGGGTTACAGATCCTCTGCCAGCTCACCAGTCCTCCTCTGGCATAGGCTGGCCCAGCTCCCATGCTTGGTAATGGGGTCAGGGGAACCACCCCAATAAACTGTGTGGTGGGGAAAGGCTACATGTATCATTGTTCTAGCCTTACACTCTTTTCTACCCACTGTTTCTTATCATCATCATAGCATCCCTATGAGGCAGCAGGTTGGGACTACTGTACCTATTTTACAGATGAGGCAACAATCCTGAAAGAAGGGGCTTTTGAGTTATGGTCAGGCTTAGGGCTAGAGCCCTGCAGCTTCCACCACTTCCACCAGCACAGTTGCCACACACACGTGCCAACTGGAGGTTACCGTGCACCAGGCGCTTGGGGAATCATTTCACGTGCAATGCCTTCTTTGATCCTAACAGTAGTTCCTTGAGGTAGCAGTACTGTTACCTCTCTTTATAGTTTTTATGAAATTGTGGCTCATGGAGGACAAATAAGTGCCTCTGGTTGTATAAGTTTCACATGCAAGAGCAGAGGTTGGAACCAGGTCTGTCTGACTTTAGAGCCCAGTTCAGAAGCAGTGAGAAGACACATCTTCAGCTCTTTGGGGTCACCATCTCTTTTAAGAATGGGATGAAATCTATGCCCCAACCCACTTCCCCCAGGAAGTGCCTATTTCTCACATCACCGGCATTTTACCTTCCATTTTATGATCTGCTAGGACTAGCTGGGGCTCATGTCTGGATCAACGCAAGTCTCTGTGATCCAGGTCAGAAACTCCCTCACGAGAGCTTGGAATCAGATGCTTTTGTTGTGTACACGGCCTAAATCAATTGCAACCTCACCAAATGCTCTGTCTCCTGCCCTGCCTTTCCTTCATAAACTTTTTCTGGCAGCTGAGATTTGCCAGACTCAGAATTTGAAATGGGTTCCAGTGGAACTTGGGGGAGTGGAGTTTCTTACAGTGCTGGGATTTGACCTGTTTTTCTCTGAGCCCATGGGGACTTGGAGAGTAACGAGTCTGTGTGCCCCTGTCAGATCCTTCCGCTCTCTCAGTGTTACCCTCCCTCCCGCCATGGCACTTCTTTGGAAGAGGGCTAGATACCTGAGTAGTAATTCATGGTACAGATTCACTTTTTCCTTATCCACCCATCCACTGAGGAACAGTTAGGTTGGGCCCATATCTTTGCCATCGTGAACTGTGCTGCAATCGACATACACCTGATGGTGTCTTATTTATATAATGATTGCTTTTCCTTTCGGTAGACGCCCAGCATGGAATGGCTGGATCAAATGGTAACTCTACTTTTAGTTCTTTGAGAAATCTCCATACTGTGTTTCCATAGAAGTTGTACTAATTTATATTCCCATCAGCAGTGTCTGAGCGATTCCTTTTCACCACATCCACTCCCACGTCTTTTTTTTTTTTTTTCTCCTTTTAAAACATGGCCATTCTGACCAGAGTAAAGTGGTATCTCATTATGGTTCTAACTTGCATTTCCCTGATGACTAGCAATGTTGAACGTGTTTTCATCTTTGTTGCCATTTGTATGTCATCTTTTGAGAAATGTCTACTCATGTCGTTCACCCACTTCATAATGGGATTATTTGTTTTCCTCTTGCCGATTTGTTTGAGCTCCTTGTGGATTCTAGATGTTAATCCTTTGTTGGGTGTACAGTTCCTTCAGGTCACCTGCAAGTCTGGCAGGTTCTCCAGCCAAGAGCCCAGACAGGCTTGGTACCTGGCAGAAAGTCATGAAAGCTCAGTTTGCACACCTGTAAAATGCAGAATCCTTTCCAGGCACTTCCATGTCAATGAGAGAACTCTGACTTTTTTATTTCTAAGGACCACATACCTAACTATTTCTCCTCTCCCTACACATTTAGACAGTGGGTCTCTGGTTTGACCTGTTCTTGCTGCTTAATCTTACAGAGAACATTCTCCGGATTCCTGCTATCTTGATGTGTCTCTCTGCACCAGCCACTCCATCACCTGAAAGCTTTGTAGTAACACAGCACCTCTCAGCTGAGGCTCGCTTCCCTAACACAAGTGCTTCCCAGCATGCACTGATAACACTCAGCCACGCAGGGAGAGAGGAGCTGATAAGGCCACATGCTCATCAGAAAATGATGCCTTTTAAATGCAACAGCCCCCTAACTCTGGTGCTAAATCACAGCACTGAAAAATATCTACAGGTACCTATGGAGGAGGAAGATGAAAGAAAAATACCTTTTGTTGGATGGAAAAGAAGCAGCCAAGAAGAAAAGGGTTTTCATGCATGGCCTATGTCAAGGTCCCACAATTGTCACCAAGACCACCACGATGGAAGCATCTTCTTCATTGGCCAATGGACATCAGTGCAAGGATGGTTGTGCATGGAAAAGAGGAGGCAGAAGGGCAGGAGGGACCTGGTCAACCTTCAGAGTGAGCAGACTCTAAACCTGACTTTTGCCTGGCCCATCGGATCATACTTCTCATGCAGTCTGTTTGGGTTTTGTTTCCTTTGAGGACCTCTCTCACTCCCACAAATATCCTACAACCCTTGAGTAGTAATTAAAACCCATCAGAGATTAAAATAGTCAGAATTGGTTATGGTAAAAGGGACCTGAAACAGTGAGAAAGGGAGGAGAAGGGAAGAAAAATTAAGGCAGACAGGGGAACCTGTGGAGAAAGTGAGAGCTAGAGACAGAAGGAGAGAAGAGGCAGGGCCATGGAAACAGAGGCAGCGTCTCTCCAAGTCCTTCTCAAAGACACTGGAAGAGTTCGGGAAACCAAACAGGTGTGCAACATGGCAAGCAGTGGAATGGAGGACTCAGTCCATTTTCTGGATTTTTAGGGCCTCAGATCACATACCCTGGAATTTCTCATGTTGTTCTCTTTATCTTTATTACCCATCCCAGGCCTAGATTTTCAGCCTGCAAAAGCACTCTTGCTTTCATCAAAACCAGAATTCCCTCTGTGTTTTTGTCAAGCATCTTTGCCTTCCTCCTGGGATTCTCATCTGCCTTTTTTGTTTCAATTCTGTATCTGTCTACCCTTTCTTCTCCTTCTCCTTCTTTTTTTTTTTTTTTGGTCTCACTCTGTCACATAAGCCGGAGTACAGTGGCGTGATCTCAGCTCACCGCAACCTCCACTTCCTCGGTTCAAACAATCCTCGTGCCTCAGCTTCCCAAGTAGCTGGGATTACAGGCATGCGCCACCATGCCCAGCTAATTTTTTTTATTTTTGGTAGAGATGGGATTTCACTGTGTTGGCCAGGCTGGTTTCCAGCTCCTGGCCTCAAGTGATCCACCTTCCTCAGCCTCCCAAAGTGCTGAGATTACAGGTGTGAGCCACTGCACCCGACCAACCTTGTCTTCCTCTTTAGGTCAGAATTATCTTGATGCCTTCCCAGACCAAAGCTGGTTGGCTGCTTCTTCCACCACTCTGATAGAACTCAGCTCAGTCCATCATCTCCACCCCATAGAAGGAACCCCAGTTGGCCAGCACAGTCTCCCTGACAGGGGAAGTGTTTCTCCAAGCTCAGAGGGGATTGACAAAGTGGAAACTGCCCACCCTGGAGGTGGCCTCTTCTCCCCAAGGCCAGCACAGAATTCTCCTCAGCCGTGGCATTCTCTTGGAGAACATCTTGATGCAGATGAAGAGTGCTATATAAATCAATGGATCATAAGTCTGTTGGATAGCACTTAGATAGGTAAATGCATGTGTGTTATTCACTCAGTGAACCTTCCTAAAAAAGATAATATGCTCCGTATCTCACCGTGCTGACATATTTCAACTCAATTGATAATGGGTCAGGATTGAGCAAAGCTTATAGAGTGAATTATCTTTTAGCCATCCCTTCCAGTTTAGGGTTGCAGTCACCAACAAAATCAATGTCGAAGGATTCTTGTTGTCTCAGACAATACCAACAGTGACTCCTAATGAAATAAACCATTGAAGCCTTTTAATCAGACCACCTGCCTAAAAGGAGGAAGCCATCCAGAGGAGGCTGGGGCTCTAGGGACCTATTTTCCCCTTACCGGTCAACGCATGAGTGATTCTTTAATTGTAGTAATGATGTGCTTACCCTGGACCCAGACACTCGGGCAGCAAGAGGCAGCAATTCTCTGGGGCAGAGGGTTGGCGTGACCTCAGCTGGGGCTGCACAGGTCCCAGAGCAGGGCTGCATCACCAGGGGCCGTGCAAATGCCTCCAGGTTAGGGGCCTGTTTGACTCCCAGACATGTGATAAATCTCTATTGAAAGAAAGCCCTGCAATAAATGAGCCCTGCTCTGCATCTGAATTCTAGGGTCACTGTTACAAAAATAGGAGCTGGCTGCAAATGTGACCGCCAATGGGCTTCTGCCCCTACCCCTTGCTCTTCCCTCCTCCCCAGCCTGCAAATTTCCGAAAAATTAGCTAACATCACCTTAAATATATTTAAATATTAGGAAGCTGAAAGGAATCCAGAAACATAAGAATTGACCTAGAAGCTTTCTGCAAGGCTCTCTTTTGTGTCCACTGATTCACTCTGAGGCACATTTATGGTTTCCTTCTTCTTTACGGATCATCCCCAGATTTTCTTTGGAAATTCATCTTTTCCTCATGCTCCTGTCTGAGTGTGCTCTTCTCTTAGCTTCATGGTGGACCTAGGATTCAGGTCTGTATTAGTCTGTTCTGCATTGCTATAAAGGAATATCTGAGGCTGGGTAGTTTACAAAGAAAAGAGGTTTATTCGGCTCACGGTTCCACAGGCTGTACAAGCACGGCACCATGAATTTCTTCTGGAGAGGCCTCTAGAAGATTTTACTCATTGCAGAAGGTGGAGGGGGGCAGGCAGGTCACATGGCAAGAGGCAGCAAGAGACATGCTAGGCTCTTTTAAACAACCAGCTCCCATGTGAACTAATAGGAGTGAGGACTCACTCATTACCATGGGGAGGGCACCAATCCATTGATGAAGGATCCACACCCTTAACCGAAACATCTCCCACCAGGCCCCATCTCCAACACTGGGGATCTCATTTCAGCCTGAGATGAGAAGGGTACAAAACATTCCAATGATATCAAGGTCTAATTTAGTCAGTAGTTGATTCCCTAATGAATCTCATCCTGTCAACCAGAGTGTCAACTCAGGACTTCTAATGGGGTGACTAACAGAGAAAGACCTGGTTCTCTTTCCGAGCAGACATGGACCTGTGGAGTATGTTTCTGGTTGGTCATTAGCTGGTGGAAAGCCCATCTGAAAATGTGACCCACACCAATGAGGTTGAGATAAGAGGCTAAGGCAGTGATTTCAAGCCTCAGGATTCCTACCTGAAGTTCTGACCCCCAAGCAAGATCTTCTTGGATTCTTTAGTTTGTGAGCCAAGAAATTCTCTCTTCACTGTGGCCACTTAGCCTTGGTTTTATCTCCCTCCTTGTCCTCCTCCTCCCTCCACCTCCCTCCTCCTCTTTCATCTCTTCTTCCTCCTCCTCCTTCTTCTTCTTCCTCCTCTTCTTCTTCTCTTTCTTCTTCTCCTACTTTTCTCTCTCTCTCTCTCTCTCTCTGTTGTCACAGGCAATCAAAGAATCCTGATGGATTTCCCCCACCTACAAGGAAAAACCCATTAGCATTGGGAAATAAGGCTTCTTTCCATCTGAGGAAGAAGCCCTTCCTGGGAATCCTCTGAGGAAGGGCTCCCGTGCTCCTGTGACCACAGCACCAATCCATGACTACTGCTTTTGAGTAGTAACCAGTAAATTTACAAATAGCCTTTTTAAAAGCCCTAGGAAAGAATTAAGGGCACAGATGGGAAGGGAACTGCCTTTCTTGGAAAACAAATTAAAACAAGAACCACTATCTGTGTAGCTGGTCATACTCAGAGGCACATGATCTCTCGAAGTCCCATTTTTCTGACTGATGATGATGGCTAGAGAGGAGCTCCTACTATGGATAACTTTGTTGAATCCCCAGTGTGTCTAGAATGGGCAAGAATGATTCTCTCAGCAGCCAGCACCCCTTAACTCTTCCCATGGAAGATCTTTTGGGTCCCTAGAAAAGATCCATTCCTACTCTGGATAGCTGGATCCGTGGACATGACAAATAAGGTAACTGGGATCAGGCATGACAGTATGTTGGAAGAAACCAAAGTCAAACCAACAGCGTATGAGTTCTCCTTTCCCTTGAGTCTATGTGGAGGCTTCCTAGATGTCTGAGCAGCCAGACCCCAATAACTTCCTCTCACCGCCAGCCTTCTTTTGGGGCCAGTGCCACAGGACCAGTTAGTACAATGGAGGTCCAGCATTCAGCAGGATCCTTGAGTAGGAAGCTGGTGGAGGGCCCACCGCCCTTTGTCTACCACGGTGATGAATGGTTGTTGACACGGCTAAACAAAGGTATTATTAGTAGATTACATCTGAGAGGCTGGACTCGTGCAGAAAGAGGGCAACAAGAGCCCTGGGCCCTGCTCAGCTCCCAATTAGTCCACAAAAGCCTAAACCACCAGGTCAGGGATAAAAGTGAATAAATGTTTCTAAATTCTTATCTTAAACACACTTAAGCCTAAAGCTGTTTAACTGGGGCTTTAAAAGCATGTGAGCTTCCTGGAGCCCAGCTACCTGCCTCATTCTCTTGCTCTTATTTTTGCTTTTATCCTTTTAGTCTTGAAGAAGCCTAATTAGAAGCTTGAACAGGGCTCTCTCTCCCTGCCCTTAAATCAGTAATTGGCTTCAGTGCAGAGACTGTCAGGAAATTAACACATCACAACATGACAGCTGTTAATTTTTTCTCCTTATTTGTCATATGAATCACCGCTGATTTGCCGGAGTGCATAACAAATTAGTGGGCTGTAATCAGCGGCCTCTCTTCTGTGAGCTGCACCTTCCCTTTTTTTTCCCTTTTTCCCCCTCTCTCTCTTTTTCTCTCTCCCCCTACAGTCCATTACTTCACTGCCTCAGCAGAGATGACTGTTCCTAGGTGTGTCATTGTCAATAAATCAGAATAAGCAAATGCTAAAAGCGCAAGAAGCTCTTTAAACTTTGATGAAGGCTTTTAGTTACATTTTTAAACTTACACTCATAACTTGAATCATTTTTTTTTTTTAAATTGTCACTCCCTGGTAGTGATAGACTGTCAGGTTTCCAGTCATTTCCTCATCCGACGTGCCAGGGAAGGTGGAACTCCAAGTGTCATTTGCACAAGTTCTGGCTGACGGAGGAGGTGGAGGAGGTGTTAAGGAAGGCAGGGGAAGGGAGAGAGATCACAGATTCCAACAGGGTCAGACCAAGGCACTTCCCCTTTTGAGTGAGAGGTTTAGGGGGGGCCAGGTATGGTGGCTCACGCCAGTAATCCCAACAATTTGGAGGCCGAGGTGGGTGGATCACTTGAGGTCAGGAATTCGAGACCAGTCTGACCAACATAGTGAAACCCCATCTCTATAAAAAAAATACAAAAATTAGCCGGGTATGGTGGCATGCACCTGTTGTACTGCCAGCTACCCAGGGAGGCTGAGGTGGGAAAATCACTTGAACTTGGGGGCAAAGGTTGCAGTGAGTCAAGATCATGCCACTGCACTCCAGTCTGGACAACACAGTGAGACCCTGTCTCAAAAAAAAAAAAAAATGAGACTTAGGGGAGAGAGAAAAACAGGAGGAAGAATGGGAGGTGAACACACAGGGTGGGAGGAAGAGACACGGATTCTGGAATCTCATCCTCCTCAACCTTTCCAACTTGACTTATCGTCCACTGTGTCTGGGTCATCTGAGGAGTGTGGGCTTTTAACCAGGACTACCAAGAAGAGTCATGGGTTCTCAGACTTTATTCCTCATTCAGCCTGCCAGAAGACTTATCGGTGGGCCTTAAATTCAATACTTATCGCCTCTGGCAAGGAGGGAGCATAGGAAGATTGGTACCACTGGAAGGCTTCACCACGTGGGGTTTCAGTTCTAGACTCTAAGATTTGCCAAACAAATCTGGGTTCTCTGCATCCATACTGTGGATGCAGAAGGGGAAGGCACTTCTTCCTTCTCATCCTGGATCTGTTGTACTGACAAGTCCATGTCTTTCTAACCTGGGGCCAGTAGGGAGTTGGTGGTGGTGGCTTCACATTGGGATACCGCCTCTCAGGGACCTATCAGCATGTTCTCTTGGTTATTACAGACTGATGTTGAACCTAGGAGTGAGAGTATTTCAGGGGTGAATTTCTTCTTTCCTTTCATTTACTATACATCCATCCTTCCATCCATCCATGCACCCATCCACCAATTCATCCTTTCATCCATCCACCAATTTATCCACCAACCCATCTATCCATTCATCCACCCATCCAACTGTCCATCCATCCATCCACCCATCCACCCATCCATGCACCCATTCATCCATCCCCCCATCCATCCACCTATCCATCCATCCATCTACCCATCCACCCATCCATCTACTCATTGATCCATCCATTTACTCATTCATCCATACACCCATCCATCCACCCATCCATCTATCCACCCATCCATCTATCCATTCATCCATCCATCCATCTACCCATCCACCCATCCATCCACTCATTAATCCATCCATTTACTCATTCATCCATCCATCCATCCATTCATCCGTCCGTCCGTCCGTCCGTCCATCAATCCATTCATCCATTATCAGTGTACTTTGCATGCAGTAGCATGGCATGAGCCCAATGCATGAACAAGAGGGTCAGAGGGAGAGAGCAGAGGGAGAGTGTGGAAAATGCTATCTATCTCAAGATAAGCCCCTCTCAAGGTACTCCAGGAAGTCCCCATGGTGGATATGGAGGAGAGTGAAAAAGCCTTGCATTCTTAACCATACCCATAAGCACATTTTATGTATCCATACTGGTCTTAAGTCACCCTTCTCCCAAGAGTTACTCTAATGACTTTTTTGCACTGAATTCCAATTTGGCTACTTGAGAATTGAGTTTAGTTCAGTTTATCAAGTATATTGGCAGGACTATTATGCACTGGATACTAGTTTAGGAGCAAAAAGATTCAATAAATTAGGGTCTATGCCCTTGAAAATTATGTAAATTTTAGAAAAGCTGTTATAATTTTAAAACTGTGTTTTGTTTGTGTGTTTGTCTGTTTGTTTTTCAATTCTCAACACCCAGGACATGGAATGTATGTCCTGCAGTCTGGTCTGTTTCCTGAGGGCTAAGATGTCCTGTCCTAAGGTACACAAAACAGTTTTCTAAACATTAGTCGTTTTAATAGACAGAGTCATTAGGTCTTGCTCATGTGAAAGCCACTGAAATCTTTTGGAAACATAATAATTGTCCTTTTTTTTTTTGCTTGTGATAATTTATGTAAGTTCAATGTATTTAAATACAGTTTAATATGCTACATTTTGTAAAAATCACCGCTGAGAAAGTTTCTCTCTAATGTCATTTTTGTAAGCTCCAAGAAAGGGTTTTTGAGCAAAATACCAATTTTACAATTACTCCGTTGAATCCTAATTTAAGAAAAGAATCATTTATTCATTATGTGAGGTGGAATGAATTTTCCAGGAGAGACTAAGATTGACAGTAATGAAGTAGGAGCTTCACAGAAGAAGCAGTAGTGGGAGTTTTGAAATTCTGAGACCAGCACCAGGCCCACCATGGGTATGGACACCTGGCTGGTCCTGAGGGTCCCCACAGGAGTGGGGCACATCAGGTTAGATGCCTCTGAAGACAGTAGGGAGGGATTCAATAAGTGTTTCCAACACTTGGTAGAATCCAATGGATCAATGAATCCTGCCGCTTGCTGGCTGGTCCTTGAGGGCAAGGGAGCTCTTCCTCCACTCACTAGTATCTCTCCAGTACAGGCTGACTTCACTGTCCTCCCCTTCCTGCTGTCTTTGACCTCTAGTCATCTTCTATTCCTATGTTATACACAGCTTGCTTTTCTCTGAGCACATACCTTGTGCTCCTCTCCCTTCTAAATTAATCTATGGAAGCCACGTTTCTTGATAAACAAACCTTCTTAAATACACCTTATATCCTCAATGTCCCTGTTCTGTCACAGTGAATGCTGTGGTCTTGGTGAATCACTTTAGGAAGAAACTTTCCCTGCAACCCTCAAGGGTGGCATGTCAGGATCAGGAGTTTGTGTCTTCTTTGTATCCCAAGGCTTTTGAGAACTATTTCTACTTCTGCCTCTGCACCTTTTAGATTAGCACCATCTGGCTCTGCTACCCTCTACTTCTTGTGATCCCCAGCATTTACCAATCTCCTGGGCACTTTTGTCATTCACCGGGAATCATGAGAACCGGGTCAACATCTTCCTTCATCACCAAATATTGTCATTATGAAGGGTGAACTCAGCTTTAACAAGGATGATCTGTAGCCCATCACTGTTGCATTACAGATGGCTGATCCACTTGCCCATCTCAGTGACCTCACCCTACTTTAGCCAGCCAGCCAGGTGCTGGGCCATCTGCGTCCCTAGGTGCACCACACCTTCTCCGCAAAACTACAACTCTCTCAAGTCTTAACTACTAGAACCATCTCATTCTCAGATCCAATGTCTTATCCTAGCTCCCTTAAAGATGTACTAATTTTTGTACATTTACTTCTATTTTTCTGAGACTTCTGGGTCTCAGATGCTGATATGGTTTGTAGTCCCACCCAAATTTTGACCTGTCATCCCAAGGTTTCAAGGGAGGGACCTGGAGGGAGGTAATTGGATCATGTGGGAGGTTTCTCCCATGCTGTTCTCATGATAGTGAGGGAGCTCTCACCAGATCTGATGGTTTTATAAGGGGCTCTTCCCTCTTCACTCGCTTGCTGTCTCTCTTGCTGCCTTGTGAAGAAGGTGCCTTCCTCCCCCTTTACCTTCTGCCATGATTGTAAGTTTCCTGAGGCCTCCCCAGCCATATGGAACTGTGAGTCGATTAAGCCTCTTGTATTAGTCTGTTCTCATGCTGCCATAAGGACATACCCGAGACTGGGAAATTTATTAAGGAAAGAGGTTTAATTGACTCGCAGTTCTGCAGGGCTTGGGAGGCCTCAGGAAACTTACAAAAATGGCAGAAGGGGAAGCAAACATGTCCTTCTTCGCATGGTGGCAGCAAGGAGAAGTGCAGAGTGAAGAGAGTGAAGATGGTTATACAACCGTCAGATCTCATGAGAACTCACTATCACAAGAACAGCATGGAGGTAACTGCCCCCATGATTCAATTACCTCCCATTGAGTCCCTCCCATGACATGTGGGGATTATGGGAACTACAGTTCAAGACGAGATTTGGGTAGAAACACACCCAAACCCTATCACCTCTTTCCTTTATAAGTTACCCAGTCTTGGGTATTTCTTTACAGCAGTGTGAAAACGAACTAATACAGATGCCAATACTATTTTCCTTCTGAGCAGTGCCTTCTCCCTTTGCTTCTCCATCTCCTCTCCATGGTCTTCTGTTTCAACCATTCTCACACACCTGAGTCTCCTCTATGACACTTCTCTTTTGCTTGTTTATGCCTCACCCAGGCAAATTCTTATTCCTGAAGCAGTCTCTTCATCCCCTACCTCTAATTTCACTGAATTAGCAAGGACCACTAGAGAAACATCACACAAACTTTGCAAAGTTTGCAAACTGGAGGCACCACAAACACAAGTTTTTTAGGTGCTGATGAGTCTTCTGCACTGATGACTACTCCTGCGAGATTTCTCCCCAGGACAATCAATCCTCTGAGTGATTATCCCAAAACTCCCCAATGTTTTTCCTACTGCCACCTCCCTCCTTTACCCTTCTCCTTCTCTGCCCTCTTTGTGAGAAGCCTGTCCCCATGTTGGAAGTAGGTCTCCTACCCCTACCTACCTCCCTCATCTTCCTCCTTCTTTCCCCTCTCAGCAGAAATCCTGTACCCTGGTGTTGGAGGTAGGGCATCTCAATTTCCCTCTGCTCCAGTCTTCCCATTCCTGCCTCCTGAGCACGATGGCTGGGTGGATTTATTCCTTCATATATGTATGGGGAATATTGCCATTCACCAGGAATCATGAGAACTCTCTCTCTCTCCCCATATAGATATAGATATAGATATAGATATAGATATAGATACAGATATGCCTACAGAGTATGTAGGGTAAAGAGAAAAAGTACAATAAAACTCCAAGGAAATGACATATTGTATGGAGAGAGAGAGAGAGAGAGAGAGAGAGAGAGAGAGAGAGAGAGAGAATCTCACTCTGTTACCCAGGCTGGAGTGCAGTGGCGCGATCTCAGCTTCAGCTCATTGCTAAGTCCACTTCCTGGGTTCAAGCGATTCTCCTGCCTCAGCCTCCCAAGTAGCTGGAATTACGGGAATGCACCACTACACCCAGTTGATTTTTGTATTTGTAGTAGAGTCGAAGCTTCACCATGTTGCCCAGGCTAGTCTTGAACTCCCATCCTCAGATGATCCACCTGTTTGGGCCTCCCAAAGTGCTGGGATTACAGGCGTGAGCCACCGTGCCCAGCTTTCTTCTAGGTTGTATCATCTCTCACTTTTTCTCTCTCTTTGCTTATTCCTTCCAACAATTAAGCATACTTAAACATCTCCCATCCTTATGAAGAAAGAGATCTCCTACAGTCCTAAAGACCTTTTTGTTCTCACAACCAGCAAGTTTCTAAAGAGTTATCATCTCTTGCTGGACCCACTTCTCATAGCTCCATTGCCTCTTTAACATACTGCTGTTTGACTTTGGAGCCCTCCAACTCTCACCAAGACTGCTTAAATGCTTGCGGACAGATAACACTTTTCAATTTTCAGCTAACCTGTTTTATTTTTCTGCGATCATGAGGGCATAACTGCCTCTTAAAAATTTGACTTATGAGACACCACAGCCTCCCTGGGTTCTTTCTTTGCTACCTTTTTCTGGCCATTTCTTTTTGGGCTCCTTCAGAGACTTACTTCTCATGATCTCCTCTCTCTCTCTCTCCCTCTCTCTCTCTCCATACAATATGTCATTTCCTTGGGGTTTTATTGTATTTTTTCTCTTTACCCTACATACTCTATAGGCAAGCTTGGCCTCTCTTTTGGGCTTCAAATAACTTTAGGCCTAAACTTTTTGGGCATCTACTCTTGGATATCTCATGAGTATCTCCAAAGCTAACCTGCCATCTCTCTCCCATGTTCAATGGACTTCGGTTCTTTTCTAGGGATGAATGACAAGAGGTCATCCTGGATTTCTTCCTCTCCAATACAGCCATTGTCTAATCAATCACCAAATTATATTGATTCCCCCATCTGTCCATTCTTGCCATTCCCACTGCCATGACCCTGATCCACCACCACCACTCTCTCTCATTTGATTAATACAACAGCTTCCATCTTGCCAGCCTTCACTGTACCCAACATATTCCGCACTGCAGCCAGCATCCTTTTTCTCAATGCAATTTTATTTATTTATTTATTTTGAAATAGAGTATTGCTCTGTTGCCCAGGCTGGAGTGCAGTAGTGCAATCATGGCTCACTGCAGGCTTGACCTCCTAGGCTCAAGCAATTCTCCCACTTCAGCCTTCTGAGTAGCTAGGACTACAGGTATGCCCCACCATGCCTGGATAATTTTTAAAAACTTTTTGTAAAGACAGGGTCTCGCTATGATGCCCAGGCTGGTCTTGAACTCCTGGGCTCAAGCAAAATTTGATCTTGTCGCTTGCACGCTGAGACGCTGCTGCAGACTACAGCAGTGTCATCCTTGACACAGTTTACAAGAACCTTTATGACGACACATCAGCCTAGGGTGGGTCCTCATTTGCCCACCCACATCACAGGTTCTAATCCAGAAACATTGAATTCATTCAGTTTCCTGAAGTTCTGATTTTTCTCTTATCTCCAGGCCTTTGTCCGTGATATTTCCTCTACCTAGAACACTGCTGTCTACCCTTTTACTCCTCAGGTTTAAGCTTCACTGTTGCTTCCTCTGTGTAGCCCTCCCTAATGTCTGTCCCCACCTCCCAACCTCCCAACCCAGAGATTGGGGCCTGGGTTTCTGTTACTAGCATGACAGCCAGACGTGGCAGCTCACATCACATGGCCTTGATGACATGTCTGTGCCACATCAGGCCCCACTCCAGGAAGACAGTACTCTGTGTCGGGTTGAAGCTTTGTTGTGTTCATTGCTGGAGCCCTGCCAAGCACCACACCTTGCCCAAATAGTTTCTCTGGAGGTGTCAGTCGAGTTGGTCGATGTCTTAGTCATCAGTATCCACAGGGACAGACCTGGAGGTGCCTTTTCATTTCTTTGCCTGAAAATCAGTCTGTGTCTTAGACTCTAAAGTTTGGAATTAAATTTATTATCTACACATCTTTTGGATTTTATCTAATTTTCTACGACATCTGGGTCAATGAAAGTATCTCTATATTCCCAAATTAAAACTTACAAGCACCTAGGGTTATTTCTTCTGCACGACTCTAAGTAGCTGGTGATTTCAATCTCCTAGCGGATGCTTGACCCTGCAACAGGCCCAGCTGGGCTGTGCCCTAGGGCTACCGCCCCTCGCACATGTTGGAACCCACCCCTGGTATTCTGGAGAAGTCCTCTCAGCTAGAATTATTTTCAATTGAGCGGTTCCTGAAACCCTAGAACCTGTAGAGGGAAAAAAACAGAAATAATTTCCAGTCCAGGGCAAAGTAAGGCTGGATGGAAAAAGAGAGAAAGTCAGTTGTTGGACGGCATCAAAAGTCAGCCTGTTCTATTAGGCAAAAATAAACAGAAGCACGGAGAAACCAAACAAGACAAAAATGTTCATTAACTACGCCAGTCCAGACCACCCACTTCGTTGAACTGACCACATCACTTCAAGATTCCCTACACACGGCCCCACCCTTCCCTGACCTCCCCAGGGATAGACAGGGCATCAGAGTGGAAAGGAAGAGACCAGCTCAAAGTGGAAAGGAGGAGACCAGCTCAAAAGTGGGGGGTGGAGTTATTCCCCCCACCCCCCACTTCCGAAGCTGCCCCGAGATGGGCTTTGGCAGCACATCCAACGAGATGTCAGCCGTGGGGGAGTTCCCTGCCTGACTGCCTCGGTTTCTCCTTGATAGCACGGAATCGTTGTTGTCCATTTACCAACATGAGTCTAAAACAGGGGTCAGAACAGATCAGTATCTGTGGGGAAGGGCAGCATTCTTTGAAGAGGCGTATTCAGGATTCATTATCTCTATAATTAAAAACAAACTATTTTTTCCTATTAAACTTAAGAGAAAGTTAAGTTCAATTAAAGCATCTGGCCTCCTTGGGGAGTGCGGAGATAGCGTCCTCATTAGCTCCTGCAGCGACTCTTGGGGTTGGGGGAGGAAGAGCATGGAGATTTCACTTCATTTGTTTGTTCACTGAGTTTCTTCCTCACTCTGTCGGCGCATGAAGGTGGGGACCTGCACATTTTGCTCACCACTGTATCCTCGACTCCTAGAACAGAGCCTGGCACGTGTCACACAACTGTGGAGGGAACTGATGAGTGGAAGAGAGAATGGAGAAATGAATGAATCAGCATAAGCCCCACAGGGACGAAGACTGGAACTGGAGCACCCTTTCATCCCCACTGCTGGACACAGGGTGGGGAACACTAAATGTGTGCTATGCATTGTTTACTGAAATAGGCTCTACATCAAAATAAAAAACAAAACAAAACAAACAAACAGGAAGCTTTTCTGGATCAAGGCTTACGTTTTACAGTTGAGATGCAGAGGCCCAGGGTAGAAGGGAGATTTGAGACTTGCTTGTAGCCTCTGAGATGGTCGGCTGGGAGGCTCTGGCCAAGGTGGGGTTGTTGAGCCCCAGGTAAAAGCCCCGCCCAGCCCCTCTTCTTGCTGTCTGAAACAGGGCAGCCACACTCTGTCTTTACCAGGGAGTCTTATCTGGAGTTCGAGTTCCAAGACTGGACCTTCGGGGCCTCCCAATAGAAGGGCAGAGATCTTTCCTCATGAATATGTTGGGCCCTTGTGGCTCCCTCGACTCTCAGCAGCTGCCACAGATCCATTTTCCTCTCTGGCCCCAAGAGCTCACCTGACGGCAGGTTTCTGGATATGGCTAAAATGAAGCCAGAATAGGAGTCAGGTGAAGGGCTTAGGTCTAGGCATAAGGGGGTGCTGCTTTGCCCAGGAGAGACCCAGATCAGCAAGCCTTGATTAGCAGCACTTGAAAGAGTCCCTGGGGCTTTTGGCAACTCAGGACAGTAGGTGAACTCCCAGGAAACTCACTCTCCTTCCAGGCCCAGCCCAAATGCTACCTCTTTCAGAAGGCTTTGCTGCCCCCAGCTTTGGTGCGATGTACCCCTACTTGGTGGGAGTCCCCTCCTCTGGGTCTCCAGTCACTTCTCAGTGGCCTCCCTCTCAGCTTGTTCGTCTGTCTCTGCATAGGATCGTGTGTGTCAACACCAGGACAATGTTTCCGGTCTTCTTTGAACCTTCTGTGTCCAGCACAGTGCCTGACTCCAAGCGGGTACTCAGAAAATACTTCTGAAAAGTAGACAAGACCTCTCTGCATCTGCAGGACCAGAGAAGCCAAAAGAAACTGAAAAGATGGTCTGTAAGAGGTTCAGGGATTGCAGGGGGAAAAGCTGTGAAGGAAAAGGACACAGTCCTGGCCAACAAGCTGAGATCTCTGGCTATCCTGTCACCTTTGGGGGCCTCAGGGCCACAAGGCTGCTGGATGCAGTGGGAATGACCCCTGGTGTCCACCCTGGCACTGTCAGATCACATAATCCATATTAGATAAAAAGAGCAGATATATGCCTTTGTTTAAGATGCCTGATCAAAGTAAAGGCTGTTTACTCAACCACTTGTAAAACTCAGGAATAGCAGACTTGCTCCTCTGAACCCAAGCTTGCAGACAGCACTGGAGAGCAGAACTCATGCCTGAGGGCATTCCCTGGAGAGAAGTCAGGGCTGGAATGCTGGCCAGGATGGCTGGGGAGTGGAAGGAGGCGGCGGTGCCTGTCCTCAGTGTGTGTGTGTGATTCTTCTCACCTCTCTTCCCTTCCCCAGTCTCTTCTCTCTTTGCAGGCCACTTGTGGGGCACATAGGCTGGGTTTCCTGGGAAGTAGACTCTTGGGAAGGAGATTAGTGTGCAGGAGTTTGCTAATGAGTGCTTCTGAGATCCCATCTATGACAAGGAAGGAAATAGGATTGAGCAGAGGAGGAAGTCAGGCTGCCATGAAGTCTCTGCTAAACACTGCAACCAGCCCGGCAGAGAGTCCTGAAGATGGGATGAGCCTTCAGAGCTGCCCAGCTCAAGGGAGAGAGTGCTGACTGGGCCTTTACACACCCTGTCCCCATCAATCAACACTAGGCACCATTACCTGGGACAGCAGTAGAGCTTGGGCGAGGCAGTGGTCTTCAGCCAAGGCAATCCTGAAAGGGACTGGCAGCTGAGGGCTGTCAGGGGCTCTCCCAGCAGAGAGGCGTATGAGTCCCGAAAGGAGGTCTACACAGCCCCTCCCAGCGGCCACCATATAGGGTTGACAGTGAAGGTGATCGGAGTGGCATCAGCCATGGTAGCCAGAGAGCTATCTGGCTTGATGGGAAACAGGAGTAAAGAATGAAGACTGCAACCCATGTGAATTCTTCTAGTCATGCCTTCTGTAACCCCCAACACATTGATCTTGCCTGGCTTAGGAGGGAGTCAAGTGTCAAATTTAAGGCTATTCTACTTTTATTTTCTTTTAATTCTATTTCCATAGGTTATTGGGGAACAGGTGGTATTTGGTTACTTGAGTAAGTTCTTTAATAGTGATCTGTGCACCCATCACCCAAGCAGTATACACTGCACCCAATTTGTAGTCTTTTATCCTTCACCTCCATCCCACCCTTTCCCCCTGAGTCCCTGAAGTCCATTGTGTCATTCTTATTCCTTTGCATCTCACATCTTTGCTTCCACTTATGAGTGAGAACATATGATATTTGGTTTTCCATTCCTGAGTTACTTTACTTAGAATACTAGTCTCCAATCTCATCCAGGTTGCTGCAAATGCCATTGGTTCATTCATTTTCATGGATGAGTAGTATTCCATCATACATGTGTACCACAGGTTAGTTTCTTTATCCACTTGTTAATTGTTGGGCATTTGGATTGGTTCTACATTTTGCAATTAAGAATTGTGCTGTTATAAACAAACATGCACCTGCAAGTATCTTTTTCGTATAATGATTTCTTTTCCTCTGGGTAGTTACCCACTAGTGGGATTGCTGGATCAAATGGCAGTTCTACTTCTAGTTCTTTAAGGAATCTCCACACTATTTTCCATAGTGGCTGTACTAGTTTACATTCCCACCGGCAGGGTAGAAGTGTTCCCTGTTCACTGTATCCACGCCAACATCTATTTATTTCTTGCTTTTTGATTATGGCCATTCTTGCAGGAGTAAGGTGATATCACATTGTGGTTTTGATTTACATTTCCCTGATCATTAGTGACTTTAGTAAGGTTAGCATTTTTTCATTTTTCTTTGGCCATTTTTATATATTCTACTTGAACCACCTGCATTCTACAAACTCAGACGTCCAATCTGGAAGCCCTTCTTCTTCATTGATCAGAAGGGGAGCAGAGACCTGGAGAGGGGAAAGGAGTGGCTCAGTGTCATGCAGCATATGGAGCCAAGAGTAGAGCCACTGATGCTGTCTCCCAGTCTAGGGTTGATCTGAGAGCACCTTTTTGGCCTATGCCTTGCAGGTGACCATCTTCCTCTCCCATCAACACTGCACTGTAGATCCAACTTTGTGAAAATTTTGCACTTTCACAAAACTCAATTGAAACCAGTGAGGCTTTCGTGAGTTCTTACTGACTGCTCAGTAGTGTCCTCAGGCTACAAGGAAGCAAGAAAGAGAGGAGTCAAAGTGCTGCCTTTGGTCCAGGAGACAAAAACCATGGCCAGAGAGCGACCAGGCATGGTGGCTCACGCCTGTAACCCCAGTGCTTTGGGAGGCCTAGGTGGGTGGATCACTTGAGGTCAGGAGTTTGAGACCAGGTTGGCCAACATGATGAAACCCCATCTCTACTAAAAGTACAAAAAATTAGCCAGGTGGGGTGGTGTGTGCCTGTAATCCCAGTTCCTCAGGAGGCTGAGGCAGAAGAATTGCTTGAACCCAAGAGGTAGAGGTTGTAATGAGCTGAGATCACACCACTGCACTCTAGCCTGGGCAACAGAGTGAGAGATGGTCCCAAACAAAATAAAACAAAACAAAAGCCATAGCCAGAGAGCAAAGGGAGAGCACGGCCAGGCAGGCCAGAAGCAAACACCCTGCGAGCATATTCCGACCCGAGGGGCAGGTCTATACTGCTCAGGGTGGGCCAGGAGAGAGGCTGTGGATGAGGCTTGGGAATGGCTTTCTGTCCTGGCAGTAGTGTAAGGATGTCAAGAAAGATGTATGGGAGGACAAAGGGATTGCCTAAGGCAGGTGGACCAGGCAGGGCACCCCTGCACCTCTTAGCAGAACTTGAGGTGAGCCAGGAAGTCACATTGCAGAAGGACAGAATTGTGTCTGATGGTCACTGTGGAGGGCCCCTGTCCTGCCTGGGAAAACGCCACTCTCTTTGGAGTTCAGTCAATGAGTGGTCACACTGGAGGACAATGATCCTTGATGCTCTGGTGGCATCCAGAGTTCTGCAGAGGACCTGCCATGGTCAGGAGGTTGTAATTCATAAGGAGGCCACTCGCTACAGGCAGGCCAAGGCTGAAGAAGGAGACATCAGGGAAACAGAGGGAAGACCCAGCAGTGGGGACATCCACATGGTAAAGATCACAGTAGCTACAGCCCTGCAGGATTGAAAGCCACCAGAGATTAGAGTCAACAACAGCAAAGGAGGGAGCCTTTGGGTCATTGGGCCATCCCAGGCTTTTCCATGAAGGTGGGGACATCTGGTGCTTTTATGGGGAGGGTCACCCAAGCCAGGAAGTGTCTTTCCCAGGTTGCTGCAGAGGTGGGTGGCATTGAGTGCTCACAGGCGTGGGGATGGCCAGCAGCAGCTCAGGGGTTATTGTATTTTGCAGTATTGCATTTGTACTCCCAAAAAGCTGCATTCCTGGAGCTCCTTCCTGGTTATTTTGAAAAAGGTCAGAGCAACAACTGCAATTTCTAGTACCACATCAGCAATCAAACTCCACACCTGGATTGGCCTTATTGAGGGGATGATGTTTCTAAGTGGTTCAATGGTGGAACACAGGCCCATGAATGCTGGGGTGACAGGGACTATTGCTGGGTCCCTAGGCTCTCCTTCTACCAACACATGCCCTATGTAATAGCCATTAGTGCCAGCAACAAGTATTCCTGAAGAAAGGCAAGCATGAATGACTAGGTTTGCCAAGGAAACGGGACAGACATTACCTGTGTTGTTCCCAGGGTGGATACCTTTGAAAGAGCGTGACCTGCCCTTCTTCATGTCATGGGGACTAACAACATTCCAGGAGGCAGATTGCCTGTCAATCTGAGATTTCTGATGAAACCATGAGGAACAGATTTCCAACTCCATCTAACCCTGCCCTGCCAAGATGGAGAAATTGTTCTAAGTTCATGAATTCATATAGTTGTTTGTTACTGCAGCACAACTTCTCCTATGCTGACCCACACAGCACATCTCTGCTTAAACTCTTCAGTGGTTTCCCTGGCAACTAAGGTATAATCTCAAATCCCCATGACAGCCTATAAGGCTTCATTTTTTCTGCCTCTCCCTTCCAACTTCATCGTCCACTGGTCCTGCCTTGCTCACTTGGTTTCAGCCACAGTAAACTTTCTGTTTCTCAAATATGCCATGCTCACTCCGGTCCCAGAGTCCTGGCACTTGCTGTTATCTCTGCCTTGGATAATCTTGCTGACCCTCAGCTCTGACTGGATTCAGATCCACTTAGATACCACTGCCTTGAGCAGGCCCTTCCCTCACTACTCTGTCTAAAGTAGCCCTCTTTTAAATATCTGTCTATGATAGTAACCTCTTTTAAATTTTCTTATGAGCATTCATTACTTTCTCAAGTTACTCAGGCTTTTGTTTATGTCTCTCTTTTCCCCTGGAGTATGAAACAGGAATCTTATCTCTTGACAGCACCTAGAATAAGGCCTGGTACACAGTGAGAGTTCAGTGAACATTTCATGAGTGAATGAATAGATGTGTGATCCATGGAATTCATTGCCTCATGGACGACACACAAAGGAAAGGCTAGATGAATGGTACCATTTTTGCAAACAGACAACTCAATGAGTCCCAGAAATCCAGCACTGCTGGCCCTACCTAGTTCCTGGCAGGGAACTCAGCTCTGATTTGGAGCACTGACCATTTCCTCCCAGATTCAGGCACGAGATTCACTGTGATAAATGGCCTGAGCTCCTCATTGCATTTAATGGCAAACCCTGATCCAAGTGGAACTGCAGCCAGGTGGCCCATGGGAGCCCTGGAATATGACTTCCAAGGAGACCACAAAACCTGGACAGGCGGACGCCATTCCAGATACATTAACTCATAATCCCCAGGAAGCACGCACTTCTGATGAAGGAAGAGGAGACTTCCCCTCTCACAAACACTAATAGCCGTGGTTAATCCTCATCCCAGGAAAAGCTTCTTGCCCAAGCGTCTGGAGAAGCTTCATCAACGTCAGCACAAGGGCCCAATGCAGGGACAGACAATGGTTCCCGAAGGCGTCTGCTCAGCGGCCTTCTTGGATTATGGATTGTGCGGAGCCATTGCTGGGGTAGTCTCTGGGCAGCAGGGAGACTGGTGCAGCCCCAAGCAGCTGCCTGGCTGAGCTCACCTGCCTGTTCTAGGTGTCCAGAGGCGGCTGTGTTGTTCCTGGAATTTCGGATGTGTGCTTTTATGCTCAGTAGGGATGCAGGAGCCTGTGTCTGGGCTCCTAAAGTGAAAAGGGTGGGGCTCCAGTGATTTTGAATCAAGTTGGAAGTCTGAGATGCCCATGGAGTCAACCAGGCCACCTCAGCCCTCCGAACGCATCTCACTTGAGATCGTCATGCTGCCCTGCAACCCTGACACTCACCCCTTCCTCTTTGTCTCCTGCTCTCTCTTCTAGCCTTGACTGAGAATATCCTCCAGGTCTTAAAACCTAGCCTCCTGATTTTTGCTTCTCTCCCCTAGGCTGAGTGGTGCTGGGGGGCTCCTGTGTCGTTCCAAATTTCCCATCTTCCCTCTCGTGACTACTGCCAAACTCCACCCAGTTTCTTCTCTGGCTCTTGCGAGCCAGAGCAGAGGCTCTCAAACAGCAATTCACACACCTGTGTCATTTGTGTTCAATGAAATAAAAAGAAAGCCCAGGGAGCCACCTTTTTTAAAAAATATTTTTTGAAACAGTTTTTTTTTTCTTTTCTTTTTTGAGATGGGATTTGGCTCTGTCATCCAGCCTGGGATACAGTGGTGCAATCATAGCTCACTGACACCTCAACTTCCTGGGCTCAAGCAGCCCTACCACCTCAGCCTCCTGAGTAGCTGAGACTATAGGTGCATGCCACCGCGCCTGGCTAATTTTTTTTCTTTCTTTCTTTTTTTTTCTTTTTTTGTAGAGATGGGGTTTTGCCGTGTTGCTCAGGCCAGTCTTGAATGCCTGTCCTCAAGCAATCTGCCCACCTCAGTCTCCCAAAGTGTTGGGATTACAGGTGTGAGCCACCATGCCCAGCCTTCCAAGGAATAAGTTTTTCATAAAAAGATAAATGTATTTTCTTTAAAGGATTATCTGTTATTTGGGGAGCATTTTCATTCCGAGACAACATAGAGATGGTAGCTATTTATGCTCACATTTTTATCATGTGGACTGACCTGGAATCCCGAAGCCTGAGCATGTCCAGGACACGGGACATTTCTACCTACCCGTCCTATTGCTACCTGGAGTGCGTTAGGCTGAGACCTCATGGTCCACCTTTCTGGATCCTGTATCCCACAGGGAGGTCTCTGGGCTCATCTGTTCTCTAACCTCTTGACCCAGGAATCTCCTGCCGGAACCATCGTGAGCTCACCCGTCATTCAGTGGATCACATTCATTAGTGCTTTTTCCTCCACTTCTTTGGGCTCCTCCTCCTTTTCTCCATGCCATTGCCACTCTGTAATTCAGAGACCTGTCTTCTCCCGCTCACCTAGCAGCATAACCTCCAACTATTCCCGAGCCGGTGCATTTTCAGCCCACCCTCATTCGCCAAGCAAGGGCCAGTGTGCCCATCTAGTTTAAACATGGCTTTAGTCTAGAAGTCACACACTGGAGGCCTTGGGGCTATGCCCAATAAGGAGACATAGCAGCAACCCAGGGATAGTTGTTGTTTCTCCTCCTCCTCCTCCTCCTCCTCCTCCTCCTCCTCCTCCTCCTTCTTCTTCTTCTTCTTCCTCTTCTTCTCCTTTTCTTTTTGGTCAAAATGTGTATATCTAAATATCAGAAGGCCTGACAAGGCTAGGTTTGCATTCTTGCATGTCAGTAATTACCTGGGGCTAAGCTTCCCCTTTTAGGCAGCTGGCCCTCTCCAGTTTGCCCAGATCCTATGACTCCATGTTGTCTCACACATGGTCCACTCCATTCACGAAGGTCACCTACCCATCATCTGAAGGCCCTGGTGGCTGCAACCCCTAAGTGGTTTCCATCACCCTTCTTTCCAAGAAATGTAAGCCCACAGATTCTGCACAGAACTAAAAAAAAATCTATTAAGTTAGGAGGCTGCCGTTAGGTTCCCTCCATGGTTTGGTGAGCCACCAATAGCTCTCTGCATTGACTTCCCTTTCTGTGAAATGGGGGCGCAATCAATCCTCATGTCTGGAGTACAAAGAGACCCCATGAAGAAGCACATTTATTTGGAATGCTCTGAGCTCGTTGGAGAGCAGGTAACATAAAAACCCAAGGTGTTATTATTAGATAGGAAGAAATTTTGTTCCATGCTAATTAAACTCACACCTTAACCACTTGCACACGGGGAAGAGGCAGCCTGACAGCCTGACATGTTAGGAGCGGGAAGAGTTCTGCATGCGAGCACAAGACAGGCCGCCTCCTCCTCGCCGCGCCTGGCCGTGATGTGTGTGTAAATCTGCCTTCCCGCTCCTTCCTCTCATCCAACCGGGACTCCGACATTTGCAGAGAGGCTGATGGAACTCTCGGCTCTGCACAGAGCATTGACTGTTCTCCGTGCGTGTGAAGAAGTTGTCAGGCTGGGGTCAGGGAGGTGAAGATTTAGTGAGGCAGCCAACAAAGTGTCCCCGCCACTGGGTTGCCACCACTTATGGAAGCGCCTGCAGAACGCACACGAGAAAACAGATATTTCTCCTGCGATGGCTTTAGCACTCCTTTGGGGATGGGGACATTAAGTCTTCCTCCACCACCAGGAGGCTGCTGACACGGCTGCCTCCCGAAGACTTGGTAGGAGGCCCCATGAAGGAGAGTGGGCGCCAGCTCTATCGATCTGAATGCCCTATTGCAAGGGACAATTGCAGGAGAAAACAGCGGGGTTTTTTTTCTCCTCCCTATTCCAGGGCCAAAGAAAAGACTATCCATGGAAGGTAATGTAGCTGTCACCAAGGAGAGAGAAGTGGAAATTCACGGTTCTCTTGTGAGGCAAAGACATCTGTGTTATTGCACCCTAAGCCAATAGTTTTTAAAACAAAGTCATAAAACAAGCTACTGTATATAAAAGAGGTGGAAGCTATGCAGGGCTCCCCCCTACTCTGTGCGGGGATTTGAAGAGAAGCAAACCTTAAAAGAAAAAAAGCAGAATGAGGATGACTGACTCCAGGAAGCCCGAGGGATGCGGGTGGAGCTAGGAGGTGGTGGGGCGGCTTCCCTCCAACAAGAAGGATGCCTGCTTGCACTCCGAAGGGAGAGTCTGGGGGCACATGAAGAGTGAGGAGTTGGACAGAGGTGACACCCGGGCCTCCTTCAACTCCAGCCCGGGAGAGGGTCAGGGCAGGTACAGTCCCAGAGTTCTGTCACCGTCATGCACACACTCACTTGTGCTGAGCCCCCATGGGCATACTCAGCTTCTGCAAACATCTACACAACCTGATTTCCAAAACCACCTGGGAGCCACGCCAGATGGAATCACTATGCCCCCCTTTTTTTTCAGAGGAAAGAACAGCAGCTTGGAGAGATCCTCCTAGTTGGCCAATGCAACTAGGTGCAGGTCTTCTGACCTAAAATCCAGTGCCCTATTTTATTTTTTAAATAAAACCTTCTTTCTTCTTCTCTTTCAACGTAGGTCCATCAGCCTGAGTCTAAAGCCCACTTCACTATAGAGGACGGTGACATGCACCTGGCTGTTCTTTCCAATCCTATAGAAAACCATGTGTCTGGCCCTCATGGCCATTGTAGATCACCGGGACCTGCTAGAATCCTAGCTACAGCCTGTTGGCAGACTGTTTCTTGGATGGCTGGACTGGAAAGACTTTGCCACATGGGCCAGTTATCTACATGGTGAGTTGTTGTTCTGTTTATTTCTGAGGGGTACAGTTTGGGCCCTAGAATCACAGAATTCAGAATGGGAGGGAGCCTTCATTCAGCCTCCCATCGGCATAAGAATCTTCTCCCAAAGTTCTTGACCGGTGATGCTCTGGTCTCCCTGCACTACAGAGGGCATGGATCCTGTCCTATGCACAGACCTCGTGAAGGGCACCGGCCACCTTTTTGTACCAGATACGCCTGCCCTGTGTCCTGGCCACGCCCTTCATTGCATTGTTCCCACGTGGAACAATCCCTACACTGGCCAGTGACCTCTGGCCCAGCAGCAGAAGATAAGCTGAACCACCGTCCTTCCAGGAATGGGAGCTAAGATCAGTGTCAGAGGGCAGGGGACTTCTAGGTGGCAGGCCAGTTTCAAGTAGACAGATCCAGTTAAAACCAGAGCCACATTGGCAAACCAACAACCAATGAGAGCTGGGGTTTTGAGGAACGGAAACTGTGAGAAGGAAACAAGGCTAGTGGGATGCAGGGAAGGATGCAGTAGACCCATGCCATGTGGCTGGCGTACGCTAGCATTTATCATCCAGCTCACCACGGGGGTCTGACGCCAGCTCAAGTCAGTATGAACAGGGGGAGGCCTGTGGTATACGACTGCACAAGCTGCACACTGCACAAATTATGACATGGGCAGCTCTCCTGGTGGCAGCGTTATGGGAGCCTTTGCCTGGCTTCCAGAACCATGGCTATAGGTCCCACACTGGAGGGTTGGGTTTGAGCCCAGCTCTTGCCTCTAACTGGGTGGCTTCAGGTGGAACCCTGCCTCTCTTAGGGCTCAGTGCTGGCTGGTTGTGAAATGGAATCGCAATCCCAGTCCCACCTCCCTCCGTGTGCTCAGGAAACAAGATGATTGTGATGAGAAGGGGCTTTTAACCCAAAAGCCCCGTGCAAACGTAAAAGTTATCTTTCTTGAAAAAAAAAAAACTGTGGTGTGAAAAGCGGACATGGATTCAGCAGTGGAAACAGGAAATGGGTGGATGAGTCAGCTGGGCCCGGGTGGACACAGTTCATAGGGGACACACGTGCTCTCCGGCATTGGGGAAAACATTATGGTCCCCTCCAGATGGCTCCTGGCAGCCAGTGCCCTCCTCCTCCAAGTGCAGCAAGTACGGCCATAGCTCATAGGTGCCCCTTCTGTGGATAACCGCCTCTGCTATCAGAGATGCCATGCCTGAGAAGTTATGTCCCTGTCACCCGCTCCCAGGGCAGCCACAGTCAGTGACCGGCTGAGATGAAAGGCCAGGGCCTTGCCACCAGTTGCAGGCTGTGCTCCAGAACCCTTTCCCCTTGGATCCAAGGTGAGGCTTTCCCTGAGACCATGTCCTGCTGGGGTGTTTCTCAAGCCCTATCCTGCACCCTCTATCTCTTTTTCTATTTTTATTATTTTAGAGACAAGGTCTTGCTCTGTTGCCCAGGCTGGAGTGCAGTGGCAGGATCATAGTTCACTGCAGCCTTGAACTCCTGGGCTCAAGTGATCCTCCTGCTTCAGTTTTCCAAAGTCCTGGGACTACAGGTGCATACCACCAGTAGTGCCTGGCTCTCCCTCCATCTCTTAATAGGCCTTGCACAAGGATACTCCTTCAGAGGTCATCTCATAAAAATCCCTGGGCCAGGCCCTGCTTTATCAGAGCCCACCATACAGTGGCAGCAGGCAGAGAAGTGAGTGCAGGAGCACTTGATTGAATTTTCATTCAGCCAGGTCCTCTGAATGCCTGGGCCACTGTGTTAGGGCATAGGGTAGGGGAGCCTGGAAGCAAACTCTGCACTGTAGATTCATGTGCAGACATCTCCTTAAGAGGGGTCCCTGAACCCAAACGCCCATCAATGATAGACTGCATAAAGAAAATGTGGCACATATACACCATGGAATACTGTGCAGCCGTAAAAAAGAATGAGTTCATGTCCTTTGCAGGGACATGGATGAAGCTGGAAACCATCATCCTCAGCAAACTAACACAGGAACAGAAAACCAAACACCCCATGTTCTCACTCATAAGTGGGAACTGAACAATGAGATCACATGGATGCAGGGATGGGGGCCTGCCAGGGGGCAAGGGGAGGGAGAGCATTAGGACAAATGCCTAATGCATGTGGAACTTAAAACCTAGATGATGGGTTGATAGGTGCAGCAAACCATGGCACATGTACACCTATGTAACAAACTTGTACTTTCAGCACATGTATCCCAAAACTTAAAGTAAAATTAAAAAAAAAAAAGAGGGATTTCTGGAGTCAACATTTTAATGAAAGGAGGAAAGTACTGAGCAGAGGGAGAAGGTGAACTGGGATTCAGGCACACGTGAGGCCTCGGCCAGTCCCACAGGCAGCTCTGAACTGAATATCTATGTCCTCTGCAAATTCTGTGTTGAAATCCTATCCCCCAATGTGATGGTACCAGGAGCTGAGGCATTTGGGAGGGGCGTAGGTCATGAGGGTGGAGTCCTCATGAGTGGGATTCGGGCCCTTATAAGAGGCCCCATGGCCAGGTACAGTGGCTCATGCCTGTACTCCCAGTACTTCGGGAGGCTGAGGAAGGAAGATCACTTGAGCTGGAGAGTCCGAGACCAGCCTGGGCAACATAGCAAGACCTTGTCTCCACTAAAAATAAAAATATCAGCTGGGCATGGTGGTGAATGCCTGTAGTCCCAAGTACTCAGGAGGCTGAGTGGGGAGAAACTCCTGAGCAGGGGAGATGGAGACTGCAGTGAGCTATGATGGCGCCACTGCACTCTAACCTGGGTGACAGAGCAAGATCCTGTCTCAAAAGAATAAATAAAATACAGTAAGATACGTAAATAAAAGAGGCCCGGGAGAGCTCCCTCATCCCTTCCGCCATGGGAGGATTCGGAGAAGATGGTTGTCTATAAACCAGGAAAACTGTTCCCACCAGATACCGAATCTGTAAGAACCTTGGTGTTGGACTTCCCAGTCTTCAGAACTGTGAGAAATAAATTTCTCTTGTTTGTCATCCACTCAGTCTGAACTATTTTTTTTTCTTCAACAGCAGCCAAAATGGACTAAGACCTTTGGAAGGGCCCCATCTTTGCATCCTGTCTCAACCAGTAATTGGGTGTGGGCTGCCCCCAGGGAGTGGTATGACCTTGGAGAGCCAGCTTTCTCTAGCAGAGGTCAATTCTTAGAAGGAATTCAGCTGAAAGCTGTCAGGGACCAGCCTTCTCAGGAGCCGGAGAATGCATCTCTTCTTCCTAAAGGACGGTGTAGCTACTACGCCTTTCCATCCTGGGGCAAGCAGAGCTTTCCCTCAGAGTCAATTTATCTCAAACATAAAGGATTCAGTTTTTGCAACAGAATTTCCAGTGCGTTGCTGGGTACCTAGTGCTGTACAGGTGAATCCATCAGGTACATGGCATCTGCCTGTAAAGAGACCACTATGTGGGAAGAGAGGCGGGCGAGGCACGGCTTATACCTTGGCCACACTGACTACATGTCCGCAGGGAGATCCAGGCCTTTCCTCCCCATTCCCTCCCCAAGCTCTGTGGACCTACCTGCCTTTTTAGGTGGTGAACCCAGAAAATCTGAGATAGATCTCAGTTAAGTTAGAAAGCTTATTTGGCCAACATTGAGGACGCACCCATGACAGCCTCAGGAAGTCCTGATGACATGTGCCCAAGATGGTCGGGGCACAGCTTGGTTTTATACATTTTAGGGAAACATGTGGTTCAGTCTGGAAAGACGAGACAACTTGAAGCAAAGGCAGGAAGACTGGAAGTGGGGAGGGAGCTTCCAGGTCACAGATAGGTGGACACAAACCCTTACATTCTTTTGAGTTTCTGGTTAGCCTTTCCAAAGGAAGCAAATTAGATATGCATCTATCCCACAGAACAGAGGGGTGACTTTGAATAGAATGAGAGGCAGGTTTGCCCCAGGCAGTTTCCAGCTTGAGTTTTCCTTAGTGATTTTGGGGGCCCAGGATATTTTCCCTTCTCGAGGTACTGAAGGGATCCCAAGAAACGAGTGATAGATTTTTTCTCAGCCCCATTGCAATGGAATTTTTTCACTGTTTTCCTCATGTTCTACCTGCAGGAGTATCCCCTGCACCCTTTTATGCAGGACACTCTGAATAGTGTGAGAAGCAAAAAAAAGAATCTTTGCAATGTATATTAGTAACATTTAATTAGCCTTGGATTACTTATTAAGTGACAATTATCCCTATTATGTCTGTCACAGATGAGCGACTACATACTGTCTATGGTTTATGGGCCTAAAGTTCTCCACCGAGTGTCACAAATTCCCATTATGTCCCCAGCGCTGGGCTTTGCATTTAGAATGTGAGCAGAGGTGAATGGTCCCCTTTGCACAGCCAGATGTTTCCCAGTTGACTTGGCAATGAGGCAGGGTTGGGCCAGCCTTCCTTCTGGTAAATGCAGAAAACTCATTAGCAGACACACTGTTGATGGGGTGCCCTGGCTGGCAGAAGGGAATTGAGCCACTGAAACTGGACAGCTCCCCTCCCCAGGCATCATCCTAAATTCTAGTCTCACGGATGTCACATTGGAGAGCCCCTGGAAATCACGTCTTCAAACCTTTGATTTTGTTGCTAGGAAATCAGAGTTGCAGAGAGCATGTATGGTGTGTCTCTGGACCACAGCTGCATCCCTGAACCTTCCCACTATGCCAGAGGCATGCCCTAGACACAGAAGCCTGGACACCTCGCTACAGAAAGCTCCTTTTTAGCCAAATGTCCAAATGTCCCATAAGCCACGTTCCCTCTCTGTGACCTCTTTCCGACAACTCCCTTTCCGTAGAAGCTGGAGATCTCAGGAATATGTAGACAGCTAACGACCTCCCCCATCTTCACCACCCCAAAAGTCAATGTGATACATGGAGAGATGGGCGCCATATTTCTCAAGTTCTATGGTACTTGAAATCCTGCCTTTAGACTTTTTATGTGGAATATGCCATACTCTTTAAAGAATGTATACTGTCTCCAACACAAGCCACCAACTCTTCAGCATAAATGAGTTTTCCAATTACCTCTGTAAAGTGCATTTTAAAACACTAAGCTAAGATCTACTAAAAGTCAGACATGGGCCGGCTGTTGTCGCTCACGCCTGTAATCCAGCACTTTGGGAGGCTGAGGTGAGCGGATCGCTTGAGCTCAGGAGTTCGAGACCAGCCTAGGCAACATGGCAAAACCCCATCTCTACTAAAAATACAAAAATTAGCCGGGCATGGTGGCACGTGCCTGTAGTCCAGCTACTTGGGGGGTCAAAGTGGGAGGATCCCCTGAGCCCCAGAGGCAGAGGTTACAGCAGTGAGCCTGAATTATCTCTCTCGGATCTGTGAGCCAAGATCACACTGCCACACTCCAACCAGGGCAACAGAGCAAGACCTTGCCTTCAAAAACAAAAGTCAGACATGGAGGGGGACCCAAAGGTAAATCAGGGGCAGTCCCACCCTGGGGGAGAAACTGACCAAGGTGGGGACTTGCAGGTCCACCAAGGAGGGAAGCAAGTGGGCAAAATGAGGATGGAGTATGAGCAACCTTAGAGGCCAAATGCCCCTTGGGGGAGGTGGGGGAGAAAAACATAAGCTAGGGAAGCACCCTGGTAGTTTCTTCCCATCTGACCATTTTACACAACTGAAACTCAGAGCTTTTCTACAAGGGCAGCCAAAACAGATTTGCAAATTAAATGTAAACAAAACCACAAAACTATTACATTTAAATAGAAGGTATTACAAAACAATGGAATTTAAATCAGCAATATTAATTCAGCACAATGGATTTGTCCTGCTCTGACACAAAAGGCTGTTCACAGTGTGTGAGTGGCAATCAGGGCCACCCAGTGCGCTGTGTCCTGTTTGGCCAGCCCGCCTTGGCGTGGACTATGGGCTGATCCCCTCACCTAACAGAGTGAAACCTTCACACATCCAGCCACTGTGTGCCAGGCGGCCTATCCTTGGACAGAACACATCACCTATTCATAGCAAGTCTCTCTCAGCAATTCTCATTAGTCTGCAACAACTGGGACTGCACTACTTTGCCAAACTGATCAAACCATAAAATCAAACACCAGCTCTGACATCACATGGTGGCATTCAGGCTGGGCTTCCATAATCCTTGTCAACATAACATTACACAATTCACAAATAGTAAGAGCTTATAATCCACCAGTTAAAAGCTGAGACGTAGAGATCAGGCTGAAACTCTCCTTCATCACTGTCATGAACTTCATCCCATCTACGTACAGCCTTGTCCAAAGCGGAGGCAGATGTTGCAGGATTCTCGGGATGGATTCCAGGGCCCAGAGGCCTGGGGTGGAGTCATCATTCTGCTGCTTTGTGCTGTGTGATCTTGGACAAGTGACTTCACCACTCTGTGCTTCAACTCCCCATTCTGTAAAATAAAACTCGGATGGTAACCGCCCCTATAAAATTGCTGCGAGGATCATAGGCATGTTAATGTATGTGAAATATTTAGAACAGTGCCTGGCACTATGTTAGCACATGTAATGTAAGCAAGCATTACTCTCAGGTTGATGTGCCTCTTTCCAGATCATTTGTACACATTTACTAACATGCAAATATATTCAGTATGTTTTGATGTTTTAAAAAGTGTTTAAAGAGGCCGGGTGCGGTGGCTCACGCCTGTAATCCCAGCACTTTGGGAGGCCGAGGCGGGCGGATCACAAGGTCAGGAGATCGAGACCATGGTGAAACCCCGTCTCTACTAAAAAATAGAAAAAAATTAGCCGGGCGCAGTGGCGGGCGCCTGTAGTCCCAGCTACTCGGGAGGCTGAGGCAGGAGAATGGCGTGAACCCGGGAGGCGGAGCTTGCAGTGAGCCCAGATGGCGCCACTGCACTCCAGCCTGGGCGACAGAGCGAGACTCCGTCTCAAAAAAAAAAAAAAAAAAAAAAAAAAAAGTGTTTAAAGATGCAACCATACTTCCTGAGTCATTCTGCAACTAGCCTTTGCTCTAAATAATCCACGAGCTTCAATATTTCCTCCCCAACACATCACTACATACGTGCCAAGTAGATGTGAAGCAGCATTTGAATGGGTGTGGCATCCCACACCTGTAATGTCAGCACTTAGGGAGGCTAAGGTGGGAGGATTGCTTAAGTCCAGGAGTCTGAGTCCAGCCTGGGCAACATAGTGAAACTCTGTCTCTACCAAAAGATTCAAAAATTAGCTGGGCGTAGTGGCACGTGCCTGCAATCTCAGCACTTCGGGAGGCTGAGGCAGGGGATTGCTTGAGACCAGGAGTTCAAGGCTTCAGTGAGCCATGATTACACCACTGCACTCCACCCTGGGTGGTAGAATGAGATCCTGTCTGTAATCCGACCAACGAACCAAACCAACAAACAAAAGCAGACACGTAGAGCCGAGACAAAGGGTGATGCTGGCTCATCCTCCTCCTGCTCCACTGGTCCTCTCTGGCCCAGCCTTTCAGAGCACAGCATTACAGAAGCTCTCTCTGCTGATTCTGCCCTGCTGGGGCCTCCAAGTGCCTTTTACATCACAGTAGGGACCTGGGACCATAAGCACTGAACTTTCCTAAACTGAAGTTCATTTTAAATGCACTAAGGCAAAGAACAATTCAGAGGAAACTTAGTCCATCTGTGTGTGTGTGTGTGTGTGTGTGTGTGCATGCATGTGTGCAATGTGTGCATGCATGCAAGTGTGCAAAGAGTCCCTTCGGAATTGCTCTAGCTCATGCATTAGGGCACATGTGGACTGTGTGTTGTGAGAGCAGAGCTACCTACAGTGGCAGCCACTGTATTTTTCAATATTAAAAAACACTCCTGGTTACTGGCAAACAGCCACCTTCTCTGCTGTGGAAAGTCTCATGTCCTGGGCTCCCCACCTTACCTAATGACAAGATATGCCCATAGGCAACATGTTTGGAGGATGGTAGGGGCTGAAGGGATTATGGCTGGAGCACCCGGCCAGCAGTCAGCTCTCCTCCGCAGAAGAGGGAGCACAAAGCATGGCGGCAGGCATTTAACTCTGCACTTAGCCGTTGCTCATTAACGAGCTCTCTGGTGGAAGTCTTTGCAGCAACTCTCTGGCACTGGAGGCTTTGTCATCCCACCCACGACAACCTCTGTTAGTCAATAATAACAGCTTATTTAAAAATAGCAGCATCAACTGTTTGTATTGTTATTATCTGTGCCTGGCTTCTAGCCCCAGAAGACTTGGGAAAGGTGTCCGACCTGCTTTTCCGGAGCTTCTCTTGCTGAACCTGTTTCCAGATCTGGGAAAAAGACAGACACATCTTTAGCAAACACTCACAATGTAATTGCCAGGCAGTTATGGGCTGCGACAGTAAAATACAGCAGTTGGCGGCACGGTAGGTTCATTAGTCAATAAAGCATTGCCACGCGTTTTATTGAATTGTAACCCTATTTTGCCCTGATGCGGACCTTGTGGAGCCTCTACCTCCATATAAATCTGAGTGATTCATTTAGCATTCAAAGTCGAGCAAAAGGAGGATTTGGTCCAATTCCAATGCAACCCTGCTCCATTAGCTATCTCTATTATTATCTGCCTTTGCCTCCTCCCTCAGTGGGTACATTTTGATAAAAGCTCACATCGGAAATAAATTGGGGACTGAATGGCAAGACATGAACAAAATAACTTTCCTATAGGCCACTCTGTCCCTGAAATGCCCAGGAATAGCTCAGGCCTGGTAAGGAGACCGAGTGGACGATTTCCCTGGCATCCCTGCATGCAGCCATCCAACCCACTCAAGATGCCGCTGGTAAATGTATACAATGCTCCCATTTTTCTAGCATCTGACTTGAAATACATTTGACGTGGTCTGCTTAATGTTAGATGGCTGAAAAATGTTTTATTATTTACATTGTTTATTCCAGGACAGAAATTTAGCTCTATCACTAAAATTTCCACCCCCAAAGTCAGCAGGATTCTAAAACTAGAAAATAATAATAGGGTATCAGTCAATGTTATTCATTCCATATCTGTGAGCAGTACCCCAAATAATTTGCTAATTTTAAAAAATCATATCTGTTTGCAAGCAATATTCGCATATGGTTGGGGGGATCTGGGATAATCAGAGCAAGAAGGTATACTTACAAATTGTAGGGAGTGGAAAATAGAAAAAGGATTTATAAATGTGAAAATATGGGTGCTGATGGAAAACACCATTTTTACTTTTAGGAAATGGTATTTTAAAAGTGTAAGAAATGCAGAATTGATTACGGGGATCTAGGGTCCACGACCAGCTATTTTTTTAAAAACTGGCAAAAAAAAAAAAAAAAAAAATAGGAGGAAAGTACTAAAAATTAAGGCAAATTCAAAAGAGAATAAGATAGGAAGACAGGGATTTCAATGAGCCAACGTCAAGTCCGTACTCTGAACTGCCTGGCCCGCTAGAAGGAAAATGAGCGTATCTTTTTACCCATTCCTTGTCTGAGAACCCCAAAGTGTCCAGTTATTTCTGAGATTTGACCACAGTACCCCATAATCCCATGGTGCTTGGCTTTTTGATTATGTTAATTACATGTTTGCTTCCTTGGAATTTGAGGCCAGTGGTCCCGTTCAGCATTGCACCTTATACAGAACCAGTAATAGCAGCATCGGGGGAGGACGCATCAGTTAAGGGAACCACAGATGTGCTGTTTGTTTCCGATGGCCTTCCTCTTCTCCTGATAGCTGACAGTTCAGCAAAGGGAATTAGTAGCACGTGTGGGCAAAGAACCGATGAGTGCCATATGCAAGGTTGTTTTCGTAGCAGCTCAGAGCTCTCCTTGCTATCTCCTAAAGAGAAGCCTGCCAAGTTGGGGCTGTGGGTCTTAAGAGGTACAAACAAAGCTGGCATGGTAGGGCAGACCAGAGGTGTGGGGACTCTATGCAGTCTTCCCCACGGTTTCCTGGTGTCAGTTTCCAAAATGCGGTCCCCGCTGCCCTTCCCACCAGACTCTGAGAAGCAAACCTTGCTGGCAGGAAACCTAGGCAGGAGTGGCCCCCTTCCCTGGCCTCTTCTTTTTTTCTGCCATGTGTAGCCCTGATGCCCATAACTAAAAATCAAGTTCATAATTTAATTTGGGGGGATCGGTTGCCAAATGCTCATTAAACAATTGGGTCTTTGAAAATGCTATCTTTAGATTTTTTTTTAATTGACCTATTATTTTCTGGCTCTAGCTGCCAGATCCCCCACCGCAAACAAGGAGAAGCTTGCTACCTGGACTTTCTTTGATGAATAGTTTTAATTAAAAAATTCTGTACCATAAGTATTTTAATGTTACAAACATACCAAAGGTATGCAGTCATAAATTTACAAACACATTTAAATTAATCTATAAATATGCTGCAAAATTGACAGGGCATATTTAAGCCGAGGGATGCGCCATGGATGTGCTAATAATGACAATTAAGAATCGTGTAAAATAAATGAAAGTCAATACTAAGAACAGGTTGACAAGAAAGAAAAAAGAGAGGAACTAAAACAACATGTAGTTTGTCTATTAGGGGAAAAAATTAGTAGCTGCTCGTAGTTTTGAAATGTCTACTATCGTGAAGGAAGGGCTCCTGGTGGCATTTTTTTCCTCATTTTTGTGGATCATGAAAATGCCCCTGCTGGGGTGACAAGACAGATCTACTAGGGTTGGGTGGTCTGGAAGGAGGAGGGCTCTGCTTCAATTCTCTCAGCAAAATATACACCTTGCCAGTTACAGATCCGAAAGGAAACCATCCAAGGTAAGCTATGTGCCTAGATGCTGGCACATGGACACATTTTTTTTTTTTTTTTTTTTGCACGTGATGATCTGTTTTCTGCTTTTTAAGCACTGGGACAAGTTGCAAGGGTGTTTGTGCTCTAGGAGGCAGGAGTGTTTTGGGGCCAAGGCGGGTAACTGACTACCTGTGCTATAGGCACCACAGGTCATCCACTCACAGGAGCAATAGGTGCTCAGGAGCTCCTTTGTGTCTCCCCACAGAAAGCACCAACTGCAAAGAGACTTGAGTGTGCTGCTCCCACTAATTCACAGAGTGACTTGCTATGCCGAACCAGGAAACACAGGCTAACCTTCGTGGCTACATTCATATTAAAAGACAACTTTGCGTCTTTCAATCATGTATTTCCCTCTAATTAAGGCATATTCACTTTTTTCCCCTAATTAGGTATTCTTTGTTGCATAATGTTTGCTCTAATCTTTCGGAATCTTTCTCAATATCCAGTCATTACAGGCTCCCCTCGAATTCAACCAAAGCATGTTATTTTTTCTGCTAATTACATCCTCATTTACAGATTGGCGCCTCCTCTGATTGGCTCTGTGCACCAGTTGCTGTGACTTCATTAGTCGTGTCTCCTGACCCTGTTATTTCTTGTGACAGGACTTGCTCCTCGTGTCCTGTGGCTCCAGATCCCTGGGTCACTTCTCGCCAGGGTTGAAATCGTGTCAAACACACAAGGATTTAGGGTGTGGGAATCACTGCTGCAGTTGTTAATTACTACACACAGTAACGGTACGAATTACTGCTGCTGGCTGGGCCTTTATTTCCTCCTCTTTTTTAAAAATTAATGTTTCAAAGGTATCGGTGAAAGGTTAGTTTCATTTAAAAAATGTGCCTGATTAAAAAAAAAAAAAAGCAAAATGTGTCTCCCTGCTAAGGCTCCTTCACATACAGAACCCCAAAACCTTTAGTTTTGTAGGGGGCTGCTGCCTTGTGAGCACGGAACTTCAGCTTCGGCTCAGTTACTGTCAATCTCAAAAAAATTGAATTTTAAAATCTCAAAGGTGGCGCTAATAGAATTTTCTAACCCAAGGCATTCACACATTAAAAAAAAAAGCAAAATTTTAAAAACTATATAAAATTTCAACACATGAACACAAATTGTATTTATTAAATAACAAGATGAAGCTCTCTAGGTAACCATATTAAAAAAAAAAGGATGTAGCTGATTAGATGAGTTATGTATATTAAGGGATAATTAAAATGAGTGAATTACATTTGAGTACCAATGCTATCTTTTTAACGAGCAGAATGGGGTAACAGGACCTTAACGTTTGGGGGGTACCCGGGGCAGAGAGTGTGTGTGCCGCACTTTTGGATTCTAGGCCTTCGGAATATCCCAGTTTCCTGGAATCAAAGATCCAGGAACAATCAAGCCTGCAGAGTTTAAATGCAAGTTAGTTAATATGAAAAATGCTGTATCTAGTTGTTTGCAAAATTACTTTTGTTGATTAAAAGGCTCTTCAGAACTTCCGGCTGGTGAAAGGGTTTTAAATTGTCTAATGCTGATTGTGATTGCTATGCAGAAAAAAGGCAGTGCAAAGCAAACCATTATATCACTGAATCTTTGTTAAGCAGGCCTTGAAAGTGTCTGACAGCATAATTAATCTTGTGATATTAACAAAGAAACCAACTCAATAGTATTGAAGATGCTTATTAAAAATACTAAATACCTTTTTCCACTTAAAAAACCTTTTGAAACAGTGTGGGAAGTGGCATTACCTTTTTGTTTTTGCTGCGTTTTCAGCTAAAATTGATACTAGGGTCTACAGCGCAGCAGCAAAATTGTGAAGTGGACAACAATAAGAATTAGTTTAAAAAATCATAAATCCCAGCCAAGAACACCGGCTGGGCTCATCATCCTGGCAGCCACAGGCTCCAACAACACCCCTTGCAGCAAACCCACTTGCCGAAGTTTAGGCAGAAAGAATGGTTGGTAACAAAAATCTGCAAAATATGAGCCTTCTACACATTGTTCTTTTCACTTGAGGATCGCAAGTGAAAAAAACAAAGTGCATACACCCATTTGTGTTTCCAAACATATGTGGATTACTCAGGGTTCTTTTTTGTGAAGGCAGGGTTTGAGGGCCAGCTATTTAGGGCTTCCTGGGCCCCCTGGGGAACTGAACCATGTCCACATCTGGGGAAAATAACTGGGACCCCAACAAGCCTCAGCACTGTATCTCACTTGTGCTGGCAGTGTGTATGGTGACGTATCCTGTAAGCTGGGTGAGACACTGGGGGTACGGGCACGGGCCTTGGTGAGCAGGGGTAGAGGAGAGGGTTCCCCTTTGATATGGTTTGGCTCTGTGTCCCCACCCAAATCTCATCTGGAATTGTACTCTCCTAGTTCCCACATGTTGTGGGAGGGACTAGGTGGGAGATAGTTTGAATCATGGGGGCAGTTTCCCCCATACTGTTCGCCTGGTGGTGAGTGAGTATCACGAGATCTGATGGTTTTGTTGGGGGTTTCGGCTTTTTGCATCTTCCTCATTTTCTCTTGCCACCACCAAGTAAAAAGTGCTTTTCACTTCCTGCCGTGATTCTGAGGCCTCCTCAGCCATGTGGAACTGTGGGTCCATTTGAACCTCTTTTTCTTCCTAGTCTCAGGTACGTCTTTATCAGCAGCGTGACAAGTGACAAATACCTATTGGCAGAATTCTTACCTTGTATGGTGACTAAAGAGAGCATTAATATGTGACAAATTTGCAATTGGCAATTGCTGTGTAACTAAACTAGTAACCACACAATGCAATCACCTGAATGCCCAGGACAGTAGCATTTATCCAGATCACATGTCTGTGGGATGACCTGAAGATCGGCGGGTCTTGGCTGGGCAGTTCCACTGATTTTGGTTGGGCTGGCTCATGACTGCATCTGCAAGTTGGCTAGACTAGCCTGGTGGACCAGGCTGGGGCTGTTCAGCTCCACCAGTCTCTCATGCTCACTGTCCCCAGCATGGCCTTCTCATAGTCATGGCAGAAGCACAAGAAAATAAGTGGAAACCCGGGAGGCTGCCTAAGACTGAGGGTCCTAACTGGGAGTAAATGTCACGTTGAGTGGCCAGGATAGAGTTAACGGAACAGAAACACTCTGGGAGGAAGTCACTAATAGGACTGAAAGGCATATATTAACATGTTTGGATTTATCTTGCTTCCATCCTGCACTTTTCTTAAAGGAAGTTTTAACACCTAATTATAACTCAACGCTTCTGCAAAGTAAAAATAAGAGGTAATTTATTTACTTTGGTATGGAGGGAAAAAAATATTAGAATGCAGTATGGGTTTTCCACAACATCAGTAGTTAAAAGAGAGCCGGTTAGAAGAGAATGGGTTGGACGGTGTTTTAAACCATCATCATTTTCAGGTGACATGATCATCGGCCGAGCAAGCACACAAGCAGAAAAATCCAAACTCAACAGAAAAATTCTTGTAATGAACGATAAAGTTATTTTATTTGTCAATTATCTCTCAATAAATATGGGAAAATTAAATTCAGCAGAAATGTTGGATAGAACATCAAACTACAAAATTCAGTGGTATTTCTTTTTATCAACTATAAGCAATTAGGACATATAATTTTAAAATATAATACCATTTATAATAGCAACAACATATAAAGGATACGGAAATAATACTTCAATAATCCTGACAGGTAACAATATAAGCAGATCAACTCTCCTATACAAAATATATATATTTAATTCAATCTAAATGAATATTCCTGTTGGGATTCGAAAAAAATAGATGTTTACTCTAAAATGTACATTGATTTAAAAATTGCTCTAAAATTTGGTAAACATACAAAATAGCTAATTAAACAAAGAAAATCAAAGAGGAAAAAATTGTATCAAATATAAAGTCATATTACAAAGTCAACGCAATATGAACAGTGTGGCATTGGCAAAGAAAAAATAGACTAATAAACAAATAATGGCACTGATCTAGGGCAAGTTAAACCACTCTATAGAGAAATATAAAACAAGATCTTGGCTTAATATAACAGTCAAGTGAGCTCAAAGTTGATTAAATGTGAACATGTGATGTGTAAATTTGAAAGGTAAAAATATATAATTATTAGAAAAGAATACAGAGTCTTTATGACTTTTTAAACAAAACCTCAACAATAAAAACAATAGACCAAAAAACTTTAAAAGATTTGATCACGTGAAAATTAAGGCTTTGGTTCAATGAAGGACAAGATAAAGTTAATAAACCAATGATAGAATGGGAGATTATTTTGCCGTATTTTCAACTGAAAAGGGATTAATACCTAGACAGTAACCCCAAAAGCAAAATACCAAATAAGATGTTCAGACTATTTATTTATTTATTTTAATTATTTTATTACTTTTTTTTTTTTTTTTAGGTGGAATCTTGCTTTGTTGCCTAGGCTGGAATACAGTGGTGTGATCTCAGCTCACTGCAACCTCTGCCTCCCAGGTTCAAGCAATTCTCGTTTCTCAGCCTCCCAAGTAGCTGGCACTATAGGCGTAAGCCACCACTTCCAGCTAAGTTTTGTATTTTTAGTAGAGATGGGGTTTCACCATATTGGTAAGGCTGGTCTTGAACTCCTGACCTCAGGTGATCCACCCATCTCGGCCTCTCGAAGTGCTGGGATTACAGGCATAAGCCGCCACGCCCATTCTGTTCAATTTATAAAATTACACTTATTAACTACAAAAATTAATAAGTATAAAAAGAGAGACCAAAAATCATTAATAGAGAAATGCAAGTTGAAACAATACTTGCATTATATATTGCAAATATAAAGATACTACTTTATACCTAAAACATTTGTTAAAAAAATAACCTGGACTACTAGAATATCCCAAGTGCTCACAGGGATGAGGGAAGGTAGGACATTTCTGTGGGGCTGGTGGAGTGCTGGCCGTGTCTCATATCCACCCTGGAGGGCAGCCATGACTGCTTTCAGTGCACACACTATCTGCGACTCAGGTTGGTTGCAGAGTATGCAGTGCATGCAGGAAATTTCCCAGGGAGCATGTTCAGAATTAACATTCAAGGGAGTGAAATCGGTAGAAGTTGAACTGAAATGCACTCACCACAGAGGCCTCAGCTATTCCATTATCCTTTTTTTTTTTTTTTTTTTTTTTTTTTGTAGACGAAGTCTCGCTCTGTCACCGAGGCTGGAGTGCAGTGGCATGATCTTTAGCTCACTGCAACCTCTGCCTCCCAGATTCAAGTGACTCTCCTGCCTCAGCCTCTTGAGAAGCTGGGACTACAGGTGCACACCTGCATGCCTGGCTAATTTTTGTATTTTTAGTAGAGATGGACTTTCATCATATTGGCCAGGCTGGTCTCGAACTCCTGACCTCGTGATCCACCTGCCTCGGCCTCCCAGAGTGCTGGGATTACAGGCATGAGCCACTGCACTCAGCCCAGCTATTCTGTTGTCTTACAGGGAAATCTGGAGCTGGGATGACCCTTCAAAGCTGTCTACCATGCCCCACCAGTTACAAAGGGGCAAGTCCCAGGACCTAGGGCCAAGACCTGTCTTAGCCCCCTGGAGAAAGACTCAGTTGAGAGCCATTGGCAGCAGCTGAGGCTCCCTTGGTCCTGAACTGGATGCCTGGGTGGCCCAAAAGTGTAACCACCATACTCTATGATCCAGGAATTCTACCACTTGAAACGTCTCTCCAAGAAGCTCTCACAGAGGACCCCAAGAGGCACAGTACGGATGTTGGTCACAATATTAATTGTCGGGGGCAGGAACTGGAAGCCTGTATGGGGAAGGTAAGTAAAATGTGAAAATGTGTAGTGACTCAGAGTAATGGATTATATGTTCACACAGCAATAGGGAACTTATCATTTATATCAATTAAAATACATGCACACTAACAATATACACTGGTCAAGAACACATACAAGGCTGGATGTGGTGGCTCATTCCTGTAATCCCAGCACTGTGGGAGGCTGAGCTGGGAGGATCACTTGAGCCCAGGAGTTGGAGACCAGCCTGGGCAATAGAGTAAGAACCTGTCTTTATGAATAATAATAATAATAATAATAGCCAGGTGTGGTGGTGTGTGCCTGTAGTTCCAACTACTCAGGAGGCAGAGGCAGGAGGATTGCTTGAGCCCGGGAGGTTGAGGCTGGACGACAAACCAAGACCCTATCTCAAAGAAAATAACACATGCTAAAGAACAGACAAGCATTAAACACACTGCAGTGATTGTCTACAGAGGGAAGGGAATTGGGTAAAAAGAAAATAAATAAATAGACAAATCAAAACCAAGGAATCTGGCTGGGAATGGTGGCTCATGCCTGTAATCCCAGCACTTTGGAAGGCTGAGGTGAGCAGATCACCTGAGGTCAGCAGTTCAAGACCAGCCTGGCCAACACAGTGAAATCCTGTCCCTACTTAAAAAAAAAAAAAAAAAAAAATTACCTGGGTGTGGTGGCTTACACCTGTATTGGGAATACAGCACTTTGGGAAGCTGAAGTGGGTGGATCACCTGACGTCAGGAGTTCGAGACCAGCCTGGTCAACATGGTGAAACTCAGTCCCTACTAAAAATACAAAAAAATGAGCTGGGTGTAGTGGCGCATGCCTGGAGTCCCAGCTACTTGCAAGGCTGAGGTGGGAGGATTGTTTGAATCCGGGAGGTGGAGGTTGCAGTGAGTCAAGATCGTGCCACTGCACTCCAGCCTAGGCAACAGAGTGAAACTCTGTCTCAAATAAATAAATAAACAAACAAAACCATGGGATCTTGCATAGATCAATGTTGACAATGTGTTATAAATTGAAGAGTACAATGAACTCAAACCTCTGCACCTGAGTCCCAGGGGGAAAAACTCACAACAGTGTCAGAAATTCCTATCCATTATTTAGGTTAACCTCAGATTATTCCACATACCTTTTTTTCCCCACATCTAACTTGCAGTAGGTCTCCTGGAGCTGTGATCTAGCTGATGTATCTATTTTTTAGGAAATCAGGGATGATTTTCCAGATGTTTTAGATAGATGTTTTCATATTTGAATATAATTAAGGGTTTGCAAAAAAAAAAAAAAATGTAGAAAAAGGTTTACATTCTTTCTTCACACTTTGGATTTGGTTTGAAGAGAACGAATCCAAGCATGGGGTTTGAAAAGATGTTGCCGATGGCAGTTGAGCATGGAGGAAATCAGGAATTAGGAGAAGAGGGAAGAGAGCGCTGCATTGCTCCAGCCGGGTGGAGGGTGTTCCTGGAGGAAACACAAGTGAAAAGTGAAGTTTTACAATGAGAAGGAGAAACAAAGTTAAAGAGATCCTCAAGTATTTTTAAACTGTGAAACTGCCAAAGAGAATTTGAGGCAGAATGTACACAGTCCACATGGGGAAATGTTTTTTATAGAAAAATCCAGTTTCTAGGATATTCTTATCACAGGACTGGGAGGCAGAGAACAGATTCAGAACAATGGCTTTGTCGAACTCTTAATGCCAAGAGAGTCCAGCTCCTTGTCTGAAAGTCTGGACTCCTGAAAGAAAGAAAATACATACAGGAAGATGCATTAAGAGGCAGTCTAGGTTCCAGTACCAACAGCCACAGCCCCGCTCTATTGCTTCCACAAGCCTCACTCTTCTTTGAGCCTCAGCTTGACCATCTGTAGAAGGAAAAGGTCAACTTTTTTTTTTTTCTGAACTTTTAGGAACTGATGCAAAAGAGTGATGTAAGAAAATGTTGATAAAATCTCTGTCCCAGCTGTCAGGAAGCTGCAGACAAACAGCTGAATCCCATCATGTAAGCAACAAACTAATGGTATTCTTTGGGAGGAGGAGGATGAGAAGGAGGGGGAGGAGAGACAGCAGGAGGAGGGTCTGGGTGGTGGTGGGAGAGGAGAAAGAAGAGGGAAAATAAAAATAATATTTTAAGTGGAGTGGCTGGTAATATTTGTCATTCTCTTAGTCGGTTGTAATGTGAGCATCTTACCACCCTTGTGTGAGCATAGGGTTCTTAAATAAACAAATATATACATACAGATTTTCTATTATATGACCTCAATGCAAGTCAGCTACATCATCTGCGGCTCAGTGGAAGTAGCAACAATTTATTCCAACTCTGGAGAAAAAGTAACTCTGTTGGATTTATTGAAAATGGACATACCTGTATATTAACAGAAAATTGGATGATTTAAGAATTTTTAGGGCAACTTTGATCAGATGTGATTTCATTGTTAATTTACACGCATTATCAGATATGTGCTGTTACAATTGTCCCAGCATCAGATCACACTTCTTTATGAGACAAAGTCCACCTGCCTTTATAGAGATCAATATTTTCAAATATTTTTCTATCTTTTATTGAAAAGAAGGAATAAAGACATGAGTCTTTAAATGAAACCTTAATGAAGAAATAAAGTGGGGACTTCACGAAATCCATTCTGCAGAGTGTGGTGGCAGCAAACTGTCCACATCTTACTTCCTGAGGCGCCAATAGCATAACGAAAACACCAGTGAAAGAAGTGTGGTGTCTGTGGTGTTGGCAGTATAGGCCGTGGTGTCTGGACTCAGTTGTGTGACTGTGGCACCTCTCTGGAGGTAAGTGGGATGTCCTTCTCAGTCCACAATTGCCATACCTGGCTCTACAAGCCTTCTGGATAGAAAGGTTACTCAAAATCTTTTTGGTATTTTTTTTTTTAATCCTAAATTAGTCTGACTTTATTTCTGATGCTTGGAACTAAGAATCTATGCAGACTGGAATCCAACTCTCATGCAGGATGCAAAAATACTTCTTAAATGTTTGGTTTATTCACCAAGGAATCCATCTGGATTTGTTGTTTTCATTGTGATAAGTTGTTTAATTACTTTGTTGTTGTTGTTGATATTATAGAGGGCTATTTAAATTCTGTATCTATTCTTGTGTCTTTGGTAATGTATAACTTTTGGTGTCTTTTATTCTAATTTGTTGAAATTATTTAGATTAACTGTCTCACACCATTCCTTTATTATCTTTTAAATGTAGATAGAAGATCAACATTAAAAAGGGGATGTACCCTCTTTCATTACTGTTACTCTCCATCTGTGTCTTCTCTTTTATTTTGTTCAGTTTATATTTATATTGTTGATTTTATTAATCTAGTCAAAAAACTTTAGTTTCATTGATTTTTTTCTATAGTTTTGTAGATTCATATTTTATTAATTTGTTTATTGTTTTTTTCTACTTATTTGGCTTTAATTTTCCTGAATTTTCCAGTTTCTTAAGATATAAGCCTATATCTTTTATTTTAGACCTTTTTTTTCTAATGTAAGCATATAAGGCTATACATTTTCCTCTAAAGAATTGCTTTAACTGCATCAGATGAATATGTATGCTGTGTTTTATATTCACTCAGTTCAAACTTTTTCGGATTTCCTCTTGTGACTTCTTTTTTGATCCATGAGATTCCCAGAAATATTTTCTCCAAATATTTGGGGATTTTTAGATCTCTTTGTTTATTGCTAATTTTTTTTATATTGGAAATATATCCTGTATGATTTCAATCCTTTTGAATGTAGGTACACTTTTTCTAATGGCTTATGATGTTGTTTATCTTGGCAAATGTTCTACGTGTCATCGAAAAGAAAAGCATTTTGCTGCTGTTGGGTGAAGTGGTGAAGTGTTCAATAGATGTCATGTCAATTAAGTCCCACTGATTGACAGTTTTATCCAGGACTTCTGTATCATTACATTATAGATTTTACATTCTTTCTATTAATTAGTAAGAGAACTGTTGAAATCTTCAACTATATTTTGTATTTGTCTTTTTTTCCCTTTTAATTCTACCCTGTTTGCTTTAGTACTTTGAGGATTTTTTTGGTGAATACATGTTTAAGTTTGTTAGATGTACATATATATATTATAATTATATTGAGATTTGAGCATTATGTCCTTATGAAATGTCTTTTTTTTATCTCTGGTAATAGTTATTGCACCTAAGTCTACTTTGTCTTATATTAATATAGTAATGCCAGTCTCACAATTAGTTTCTGCATGGTATACTCTCTCCTATCATTTTCTTTTAAACCATTCATACATTTATTTTTAAAGTTTTCTGTAGATATATATTAATCTTTGGTGTTCAGAAACAAAAAAATAGAATTCCAAGGAAATCTTGGGAATTCCTTCAATTACATTATTCTGTATTTTTCATAACACCTTTTTGCTAAAGTACCCATTTGTGGGTAGTTTTTTTTTTTTTCAGTAACATAAAAGTAATCTCCACCTGACATAGACATTTGAGAATGGAAAATATTTTAAAGGTGAATATTAACATAAAATAAATTCCATGCAAAAATCATTGAAAACTTTGGAAAATAATACCACAAAAATTAATACCCCAAAGGGATCATTAAAAAATGGAAATACACAAAGCATTAATTGTCCTATGCACTAGTCTTTTCTCTTTTTTCATGACAAATCTTACAAATGTGGAAATTTTTCATTCATTTTTGCACTGATGTTGTTTGAATGGCCAAGAGGGTACTGGAAAGCATTTGTAAATTGGTCTTTAGGGCACATGTTTCTTCATATCAGATTATATAATCTTTTAACAATAAAAATATTTTATGGGCTTGCCTTGATTTTGATTGCTGCTAATGAAATTGATATTCTTTTTGCAATTCAGGTTTTAGATCATTTTCTAATCTTATTTCAGAGTATTCTACAAACACGTGTTTACAGCCTGGCAAGAGCTATGACTGAGACTCACTGAGGAGGTTATGGTTAGTCTCCTGCCTGCTCCTTCCCTGGTTTCTGTAAATGTTTATCTTAACCTTAGACTCTGAACATCAGTGGTTCCTGTTCATGCTTTTGAGTTGACATCAGTGGATTCCTTAAAACTACTAGGTTGGTGCAAAAGTATTTGCGATTTTTGCCTTTGAAAGTAATTCAAAGAAATGTCTATATTTATTGTTTAGCTTGAATTTGCACCCAAGATTTACACTTTTTTTGTTTTCCCAATTTCTTGACTGAAATATAAAAATTTCCCAAAATGCAGAGCAGGAATTGTCACAGGGAAACATTAAGCTTGTATTTGGTCTTGTTTCTTCATCAAGTCTGATCATCTCTGGCTCTTAATCAGTATGTTAGACTATTATATTTACTATAATTATTAATATGGTAGGGTTTCAGTCTACCATTTCACTATTTGTTTTCTATCTCTCCCATCTGTTCTTTGCTTCTTTTCCTACCATCTTTTGAATCAATTGAGTATTTTTTAGTATTCCATTTTATTTTTACCTTAGACTTATCAGGTATATATTTTTGTTCAATTTTTCAGCAATTGCTTGTGGCTTGCCATGTGTACCTTTACTTCTTTAAAGGCTACTTTGAAATACTATTATGTTGCCTCAGGTTTAACACAAAAACCTTAAAATAGCATCTTCCACCTTCTCCTTCCCATCCTCCCATCCATTGTACTATTGTGCCCAGACATTTTAATTCTGCAGATACTTTGAACTACACGACTATCTATATCTATATCTTTCTAAAGTTATCCTATCTAAAAAAAAAAAAATTGAAAACCTGTTTTATGATTACTCACTTATTAGCCATTTCTGGCAGTGTGTTTACTGGAGTTGTTGATGCACAGTACGCTTACTAGAGTTGTACGCATGCTCGCGTGAGGCATTCTTCCCTTACCAGTCCGAAAGTTACATCAGTTAAACTCTGCCATTTTGCTTCTTAGTGGGCATGCTTAAGCCCACTTGCCCAATTCTTGATCTTATCAAGAATCGACAGAATCTTATCAAGAATCTTACAAGATCCCAGTTCTCGAGATCTTATCAGGAAGCTGCTGATCACCAGTTTCAGGTGTTTCTGTCCATCGGGAGACTGCCTTTCCCTGGCACTTACCCTTTCTATAGATTTGTTTCAATTTGGTGTCTTTTTCCGTCTACCCAAAAAGCTTTCTTTAATATTTTTGTAGCCTTTGCATATGCCATTGCTTCTGCTTGAAAAATGCTCTTCCCCACTACCTGCATGGTCAGTTCCCTCAATCCTTTATGTAGTTTGCTCGAATGTCACAGTCTATATGGGGTCCTTTAACCATCTTTCTATATTGCAATGCTCTGTCCCCGTGATCCTCTCTGTAACCCCACCTTACTTTATTTTTCTCACAACACTTAGTATCTGACCTGTCTGGTAGTTTGGTTTTTTGTCTGTCTCCCCGTCATTAGAATGTAAGCTCCATGAGGATGGAATTTTATTCGTATTTTTTTCCACCCATATGACTATACACCACTTCCTAGTTATGTTACCAGCTGAACATACCCCAGTCACACAGCACCAAAGTATGTAAGAGGCGGCGAATCCATACGGATCTGCAGCAACCTCAATTCTTGTCTCCTCAGAAGAAAGAATCCAAACGAAGAGCAGAGTTTAGAGAAGGGGTGAAAATTTATTAAAAACTTCTCCCCTGATTCTTCCCTTGGGGTGGGCTGTGCACATGCGCAGTGGCCCAGTAGCACTTGGGAGGGGCCGCATGCGTGGTGCATTTACCGGAGTTGTACGCATGCTCACAAGAGGCATTCTTCCTTTACCAGTCCAAATGTTATACCAGTTAAACTCTGCCATTTTGCCTCTTAGTGTTCATGCTTGAGCCCACTTACCCGGCTCCTGAGATCTCATCGGGAACTGCTGATCAGCAATTACAGGTGTTTCTGTGTATTGAGAGACTGCCTTTCCCTGGCATTGGCTGTGACCAATTATTTTAGAGAGAGAGCTTAACAACTACCTCACCATCACTTGATGGTTGCCTGACATTCCTGATTGGTGAGGGAGAGAGAGAGGGGGTCAGGGGACTCTCCTGCCCTGTTCCTGTCTGACTAGCTACCTGCTGTAACAATTATACTGTTACTAGTAATAAACTTATCACTTGTGCCTATGACAGGGCCTTGCACAAGGTAGATCACCAATGATTATGGTTGGATTGATAAACAAGGCCTCTCTTATGCCCCCAAGAATAGCAGAGACGCTCTTCTCACCTCTTATTCGGAAGCTACTCTCAATTATATATAAGATGGTAAGATTAGTCAACTCACTCTCATCAGGTGGTTAACGTGCTAGTGGTTAATCCAATCCAGTTACTTGTTCCAATAATTAGACCCATGCTGGATGTGTTCCTTCAGCTCAGCCCTGCCTGCTCTGAAACTATTTCGGAACCAATGGCTTTGGTTGGGCACTGGAAATACATAAAGAAGAAGACATACATGCTGTCTCAGGGTACTCATGGGTCTCTAGCCAGGAGTCAGACGACATCACCACCATCACAAGCTGGTGATGCCAGAGAGGTGTGAATGGAGAACAGAGTTGAAATTCATATGGAAGTGACCAGTGGAGTTGTCAGGGATGTTTTAAAAAGAAAATAACAAGTAAACTGGGTTTTGACAAAAAATAAAATAGGGATTTATTTTCTGCATGTGAGTACATATCTAAAGTAGAAAAGTATAACAGTTCAAAAAAAAATACAGTTATGTGGTTCAGGTTAATGCCTACAGGCCAGAAGACGGCTCAGAGCCTTCTCTGTGAGTGTAAAGTTTATCCAAGTCACCTTGGACACCATCACATTCTCTGCTTAAGCAAAGCTGCTTGTCAGAGGAGTTTCTGCATATTCTGAATATTCAGGGACTCTCCTGGCCCTGCAGGTGCCTCAGGAAACCCTAGAGAGGAAACACATCCTCATTGGTGAAAGGATCTCACGTGGCGTGGCTCTTGCCAAGGGTGAGCAGTGTAGAGGGAGCATAATAAACTCTCTTAGACAACATCTGATTTCCAACAGCTGTCCCACTTCCGAGGCTTCGTGCTTTCAGTGCAGCCACCGCCAATGCTATATCCTCTGGTTTAAGGTTAGGTACCAGAAATACTTCTGCCAGAAGTTCTTGATGTAATCAAAATGGGATTTTCATGGACTTGCACAATTTTAGGATCTGGGAGAAGATCCTTACCCAGGCCTGCTTTGAGGCTGGCCCTCAGTCTGTCCCACAGTGAAATAACCCAACATCTGACTTTGAAGCCAGGTTCTTGGGTCAGTTCTTACCTTTTTGTGTGTACCAAAGAACTCCTCCAAATGCTTCCTTTCCCCACAGACATGTACCCCAATGCCCTTAACTTGTTCCTAAATGAGTAAACAAAGCTTCAGTAACATATAAACATGATTTATGAAAACAAATCTCTCCCCAAATCTGCTTAGAGAAGCAGTGTCACATAACTGTAAGCAAAGATGAAAGACCACGATTAACAGGATCCACATCTGTTTGGGGGAGGATGCCACTTGAGTCTCTGTCAGCCTTTACCTCAAAGAATGTGTACTCTAGGTCGATAATGAAACTCGTGGCCCGTCTGTCCTCTGGTGTGCCCTGTGCTGTGCTGAGAAGTTCCCATCCACTGGATCTCATGGAGGTTCACAGTCATGTGAAGAGGGGGTCTTGTCTTCACCTGCATCTTGCAGGTGAGTGGACAGAGATGTGGAAAGCATGAGAGCTAGTGCAGAGAAGAGCTGGGGCACCAGCAGTAGGACTGGAGGCAGGACAATGTCTTAGATTACTATCTGGATGGACAAACTACATAGATGAAGATTAAAAAAAAAAAAAAAAAAAAACCTGGACCTGATTTATAAAATTGAGATGTCTCCATTGATCCAGTTGCTTGCATCATGTGTTAATTCTCTGCTGTTCTCTTTCTCATGTAAGCACCACCTGTCTTCCACATTATGATATGAAGCTGAACATCCACCCCACTAGGTCAACAGGGACACTAATTGGGGAATATTTGAGGTGTAGAGAGGAGGGAGATGCTACATTCTGTGAACCACAGTAAGGGGGATGCCTCTGTGTGTAGGGATGTGAAGGCCCTGGCCCTGTGTCATCCCCAGACAAGCCCTGTATCACCCTGGGAGCTCTGCAAGGACAGAATCTGCGTGACACTTTGGGAACTTTTAGGATGCTAATCAGAGGTCTTCTCCTCTGAGTCCTCAAACAAATGAGAAGTAGACCCTAGGGTCAAGGATGGATGAAAATATCAGCATGGTGGTCTGCAGAGCTAGATTGGATCTGCAGAGAGCCCAAGCCTCCCTGTTTTCCTCTGCCTAGTCTCCAGCCACTAAGCCCAGGCAGCTGTGTGCCCATTGTTTCTGTGGGCAGAGACAGAACCGGGCCATAGACTTGCTGTGGGGAGGGATATCTGCCATATGGAAGCAGAAGCCAAGAACATCTTTCCCTTGTGGTCCCTAAAGGAAAAATTGAAGAAGACCACAGAGAATAGCAAGTCTTTCATAGCTTAAGACACCAACAGACATCAGACTCTTTTCACCCTTCCCAGCAGCTGTCCTTCAGGAAAGAGGAAATGGAGTGGGAATTTTTCCCCCAATACTTTCAGGGCAGAAGTCATCATTTGCTACTATCTGAATGTTTGTGTTTTTCCCAAATTCCTATAAGGAAATTCACCCCCAAGGTGTTGGCCTTAGGAGGTGGAGCCTTTGGAAGGTGATTAAGTCATGAAGATGGAGCCCTCATGCATAGGATTAGTGGTTTTATAAAAGATGCCCAAGAGAGATCTCTTTTCTTTTCCACCATGTGAGAATACAACAAGCAGTCACCATCTATGAACCAGAAAACTGATTCGCCAGACACTGTATCTGCCAGCACCTTGGTCTTGGACTTCCCAGCCTCCAGAACTGTGAGAAATAAATGCCTGTCATTTGTGGGCCACTCAGTCTATAGTATTTGGTTAAAGCAGCCTTAATGGACCAAAACACCATTTCTGTGCCCATCAGCAGCATGAAGAATAGGAAATGATATCTTCCCACTGTAGGTGTCACTGTTGACCTCCATCACACCTTCTTGCATCTACACCCTTGCTGTGGCCTCATCGCGGGTGTCATATGCTTCCCTGACTCTGGGCTCTGAGGTTGGCTATGTGATTTACTTTTAGCCAATGGAATGTAGATGGAGACAGGAGGGTGCCAATTTTGGATGAGGCATTTAGAAGCCCTTGGGTTTCAGTAGACCCTCTCGTGCCTCTGATATCACCCTGCAGAGAACATGCCCCAGTTACCTCTCTGGTCCAAAAAGTGCAAGAGACAGGTAGAAAGAGACATGGTAGACACCCTAGCAATCCCAGATGCAGAGCTGCTTAGTCAAGACCATTCTAGATCATCCAAGTCCTAGCCAACTCATAGACACCCAGGTGGTAATGCAGGATTGTTGCTTAAGTCCACAAGTTTTGGGGCTGTCTGTTATGCAGCAACAGCTAACTCATACACTTACCTTTCGTATTTATTTTGGAATCCCCCAGGCCTAGCAAAAGTCCCAGAATAGTGTAGGTGCTCAAAAAGTATTCATTGTTTGAATGAATGAATGAAATCTCCTTTTTGTAAACCAGCTTATCATAATGTCTCACTAATGGCTGCCTTACATTGCAGTATTTATCTCTGTGATTTTGGAGGAATAATTAGAAAAAAACAAAAACAAAAACAAACAAAAAAAAAAACACACAAGGCAAGACAGTAACCTCTCTTGATATGAGCTGCTAAGCATTTAAAGTCCTAGGAGTCAGAGATCACCTGGCTGTCTTCAACATCACCTGCAGGCAGCTGGTGCATCACAAACTATGGTGTGATGAAGCCAGCCTCCTTCACCCCCCCTCTAAACTCCAACGGGAAGAAATGACCCAACATGGCCATGCATTTATCTGGAGTCAATGCTGATTCTGACTGCATGACCACCTTTACCCTCAGGCATGTGAGTCCCATCAGAGAGGTTGCTAGTATGATATCAGGTCCACTTTTCTTCCTATTTTTCAAAGGAAATGTTCCAACACATCCGAGGAAACACATGCCTTCCCAGACTGGCCTGATGCTGTTTCCCAGGAGCTGCATTCTGGAAGGTGGACCATCAGGTGGAAGAAGTATTCTTCAGAGAGCTGCCTTCCCAAGGGAATGGTGACAGCTTGCGCTTGCCGGGGAGTCCTGCTGCCTTCCGAGGTGTGAAGGAAAGGCATGCACTGTGCATATGCTGTACCATACAGTTTTGCCTACAACTGCTTGTAGCTTCATTGTAGCTGTGAATGCTCTGTTCCTCTCCTTTTCACCCCTGAAGATTCGCGAACATGCAGGATTGAGCTGTGCGAGGCATAGCATTCCCCACATGGTAGGCGAAGGAGGATGTGGGTCTGACGGCTCTATCGCCGCCCACCCGGGTGAATGGACACGTGTTCCGGGGTATCAGAGCTTGCGGCTGACCAGCCGACATGTCCACAGGCAGCCCTCCCACTGGCTGTGTCGACATTTTGGGTTTCATTGAAGGATTTTACTGGTACAGACTTTACAAAGGCAAAATTGTTTCTCAAAGATCTCAAATCAGAGGCTGCTAAAAATGAGAGGCCATCAGTTGCAGAAAAGCAAGCACAGATTAATGACCTATCTATGTCCTACACGGTTTTAGGACTGCCCCTAGATGGGCTTAAAGACCCTAGCCTAAAAACTATAAATGTGCTTCCGTTTTTGCCCTATAGTACAAGAAAGCCTTATAGACTGCTTCTAACTGTGAGAGGAGGAGAGGCCGGGAAGGGAGAGGGAGAAGAGGAGGAGAACAGGAGATGAGAAGGAGGGGAGAGGGAGGGGAGGAGGAGAGAGTCTTGTCAAAATCTTTTTAGTGCACAAAACTAATTTTGTTCATCTTGGATTTGGTGAGCTGGATAATATTCTGTGCACAGCTCCTAAATGAATTATTAAATGTCAACTCAAGATGGCTTAACTAAAATACTCAATTTAATAACCAAAAGTATCGAAGGTAACAACAACGATTTTGCAGGTGATTGTAGAGTTGTCAAGTCAAACCATTATAGACAAGCATTTGGGGTTTTCACATAATCTCCTTCCCCATCTCATCTTCTGTCACTAAATACCCACTCTAGTGAGCATATTCCATTTCAATAAAGATCATCCCTTCGGTGCCAGCTTCTTTTTATTCAGATTGAGCCAGAAAACCTTTTTTTTTTTCTAAAATATAAAACTAAACAAGATCTCAGTCACAACCACCAAATCTTTATTAATGCATTCCTTGTGCTACTTCTGAATATTAATAAAAATTAATAATTAATTTTGCCTTTGGCATTGCAAGATATACTAGTTTTAATTAGTGTACTGTACTCCTATACAATTAAAAAATAATTGATGTCCACGCTTATTGGCGGTGTCTGTGATCTTCCTTTCTGTTGTTGTCAACAAATGCCTTAAAAAACAAGTTCAAGAATGTTGTGCTGTCTGCTTGATTTACACACCCAAAGTAACAGGCAAATCTTTTATGATGAAACAGAACAGTTTTCTGTTTAAATTATACACAAGTATATTAACTAGAAAGAGAAAATTAAAAGCTGATGGCTACAAGGAATAATGGAAAGTCTATAAAAATGTTTTATCTATCAACAAATTTGCCTGGAAAATATCAATGGTTGGCACCATCTCTCCGCTGAAACATGGAGAGGCCATCTTGGATCTGTTATGTCAATTCCATCAAGCATTTAATTCTGACGTCCTCCTTAATCAGCTTCAGTTATTTAAATTCAGCATATCATGTTACTGTTATACTACATCATTTTAATTGTGCCGTGAACTACTTTATTATAGAATGCTAAAGTATTTCCCTGTGCCTCCTTCTTCCTCTTTCTGAACAATGCCGGCTGTAGAGAGACAGCCCATGGTGAAAAGAGGGAAATCGCTTCCTTTGAAAATATTTGTGTCAAGAATCTTGCATAGAGAGAGGGTGGTGGTTGTTTTAGCAAGAAATAAATCAAATCCCACAGCAAATGTTTCTTAGTTTTCTTTCTTTGAGCCAGGATTTTTATTTTTTATGAAATCTCCATTGAACAACTACAAATGTATCTGTAATACCAAGAGGTAATAGGCTAAGAGGAAAGAGACTTAGGAAAACACACGGCAAGGAAGAAAGAGTCAATGTGAGATGCGGATTTCACACTTTACCCTGGACTCACTGGTTAATAAGGATGTTTAAGGCAGAAAAATCACAAATTGACGCAAATTTTTATCATATTCGTGATCTTAATAGCAATTTTGTTTTTTAAAAAAATCTACTCTACCAAAATATCTGTCCTAAAAATGTAATCTTTGGTTTATTTTTCATAAAGGAATTGGCTTCAGAGAATTTATCACAATCTAAAATCATCTTGGCCATGTATCTGTTTACTTGTTCATAACCTGCATCTCCTCCTAGGTCCAAGTGCATGAGCCCCGGTGCCTGACTGTTCCCTTCACAGCTGCACTCACAGTGCCGAGCACAAGCTCTAGCAGAGCACTGGCATTTCACAAACATCCGTGGAATGAATGTATTAATTCTGACTCAAAATACGTTTTTAGTCTCCCCCTTTCTAGAGTCTTCTAAATTTTCTTTTCCCATGCCCATCAAAATGTGAATGGATTAACCAGCTGTGGTCTAACTGGAGAATGTCCATTACTCAGTGATTAAAAAAAAAATAAGCCATGAATACACACAATACCACGTATGAGTCTCAAAACAATGGGTGGAGCCATACAAACCAGCTTCCAAAGAGTCTACACTGTAGGATCGAATGCATATGGGGTTGCAGAGCAGGGAAGGCTAAGCTGTGGTGAGAGAAATCAGAACAGAGCGCACTTTCTTCTCAAGAGAATCTCCCCAAAAAGAGGCATGAGGGAACATTCTGGGGTCACGGAAAAGTCATAGAGCTCGATCAGGCTGTTGTTTGCATGGATATTATACATGAAACTATACACCTAAGAGCTGTGCATGCATCCTATGTTAATTACATCTTAATTTTTAAAATCTTAGTAACACACTTTTTTTTTTTTTTTTTTGGTAGTTCATTGGCAATGGAAGGAGGAAATGCAGAAGATGAATACGGTGAAGAGGCCCTGGAATTCCTGTTTCCATATCACTACCTCCCTCCCTCCACAGATTCAGGGAACAGTGCTACTAAGCAGCAGAGTTGACAGATGTTCTTACAAAACCCCCTCCGCCCTGATGTATTTTCCTACCTGGCTTCACCCCGCCCCCGGAGGCTGTAACAGGTCTCTCTCACGCACAGGTGATGAAGGCAGGGGTTCCTTCATTGCAAGCACGCCGTCTTGGATGCAGGGAAGCACCCAGCTCCTCTGCCAGAAGCTGTGAATAACACTCTTAACAGTCCATGCAAATGCTGTGGTCTATGTCTGCATGCCCAGCTGGTCTGCTGATCAATTTTTACTTCTCAAATTGGGTCAGTGAAAAAGGACAGCGCTTTCTGTTCCCGCGATCTAAATTCTCAATGTGATCTAAATTCTATTAACACTGGGGAACCTGAAAATTCCAAAGCAAGCCTTTAGCTTCACTGGGACCACCTTTCAGAAAGGCCCATTGACCTATTTTCTTTTTAAACCTTCCCTTTCTTTTAATTAAAAGGCTCAAATTTCCTGGATGTTAATCAAAGATTAGCTTGAGAATTAAAATGCTGTGCGTCACTCAGAAAAAGAACCAAGTCGAATGGTGAACCACACTCCTCTCCTAATCAGTCCCAAACCACCTCGAAAGGGCCTTCTATGCAACTTCCTCATGTCTGTGAGAGGAACCAAGTGTGAAGGCTTCCTGCTGTCATGCTCCGATGGGGAGATGAGCTGTGGAGCTGGGGTAGCCTTTGGGAATTCTCTGTTGACTTCCTGTAAGAATTGGATCTTCTCCTCTGACTGCACCTGAGAAGTCCTGATTTTCTCATCCTGATTTTGCTTCTCTTTTCCTTTACTCATGGGTGATGGGTCCATATTCGACCAAAAGGTCTAGGCATCGCAGCTGGCCTTGAGCTTTCTAGTCCACTGTTTTCGATTGGCTCCTGGGGTGCATTGGAGACCTGAGGGTATCTGAACTGCAAAAGTGAGTTCCACACCTGGCACGAACGCTCTTAGTCTGTCCAGAGCTGTCCCTTCCACAAATCTCTGTCTGTTGTTGTCCCTCAGGTTCACCTAGGAGAGCCTAGGGTCATGCCTCAAGGACATTGAATGACAAACAACACAGCCTCCCTGGGCAGTGCAGGCCTCTAAGAATGACTGTCATTGCATGCAACGTGGGGACACTATCAGGAAGGAGATGAGATGCTGCCTCCAGCCAGAGGCAGAGGATGTCAGGGACAGCATGTCCTGCAAGAGTGAAACTCAGGCTGCATCCTCAAGGGAGGGATGGTTTCAGGTGGAGGAGGATGTTCTGGCCTCCGCAGGCAAAGGAATGTTGTCTGATGAAAGAATAAGAGCTGTTTTCTGTAAAGCAGTTTTTCCCTGAAATTCAGACATTCCCATGCTGGCTTCACGTGTGTTGCCATCTCGCACCCCCTCCGAGCACATATGGCCTCCCCAAAGCTTGCTGCAGTCAGGGCAGACAGGAGGGACACGCGGAGAGCTGTGGATGGCACCAGCCACTGTGCAGATCAGGGAAGAGCGTCAGGAGGTTCCACTGCGCGTCTCAGGTCTGCCTGCTGCTCCCTGTCTCTGTGCGCCATCTGTAAGTGGGGCCTGTGGGGTTGGACTCAGGGAGTTGTTGTGAAGGCTAATGAGGCCCATTGCACCCTGTCCCTTAACATGTTGTAAAGGCTGAATGTTTGATAGCTATTATTAGTCGTTTTGTAGGTTAGAATCAAAGGATAATAATTTTTGCCTTAAATAAAAAGCCACAAAAGGGTGACTTTTAAAGAACAAGAAATAAGCACTTTGGGAGGCGGAGATGGGTGGATCACTTGAGGTCAGTAGATCGAGACCAGGCTGAGCAACATGGTGAAACCCGGTCTCTAATAAAAATACAAAAAACTTTAGCTCACCGTGGTGGTGCACACCTGTGATCCGAGCTACTTGGGAGACTGAGGCAGGAGAATCACTTGAACCTGGGAGGCAAAAGTTGCAGTGAGCCAAGATCACGCCATTGCACTGCAGCCTTGGCAACGAGAGTGAAACTCCATCTCAATAAATAAATTAATAATAATAATTATAATAAAAAATAAGAAACAACAAAAAGTCACAGAATCATATACCCAGGCCACTCCAGTCCCTGTTTTCTTTTCCGTCACACAGCCCCATCCTCAGTCAGTTCTGCCTTATCTCGACCGCTGAGTCTCACCTGCCCTCTCTCAGTGTGCAGTGTCCTCTGCTGAGCCCATTTCAGTCAAAGTCACCTTTAAAGAAGTTTGTTTTAAATGGACCCAAGACCAATGCCCCAACTGCAATACTGTTCCCACCATAGTGCAGTTTAGTGCATGCCCTCGGAGACTTCAGCTTTCACTGCTCCCTCCACTCCCTTGTCACCAGGGGCGAGGTTGACCTTCTGGAGTCTGCAGCTCTATGTGTCCCCAACAGGGTGGAGCTTCTTTAGCGATGGCATCAGGCTACAATGTAGGCTGAAACACACATACCGCACACTGTGTGTGTGAAATGCTTTCACATGCATTAATTAGTATGTGAGCTCTCCTCTGCCCTGGAGATGAAGGCTTTTTTTATGAATGTACCTTATTTTGCTTTATTTGGTAATAAATTGTTTAAGACTGGGGACTTGGTCTCATTCTTATGATCCCTGATAATACCTAAGTGTCCCTTGTGCATTTTAGATAGTCAATCTGTCAATATATATTTTATTTATTTATTTATTTATTTATTTATTTATTTATTTATTTATTTAGACACAGTCTCACTCTGTCACTCAGGCTGGAGTGCAGTGGCTCACTGCAACCGCCGGCTCCCGGGTTCAAGCCGTTCTCCTGCCTCAGCCTCCCGAGTAGCTGGGATTACAGGTGCGTGCTGCCACACCCAGCTAATTTTTGTATTTTTAGTAGAGACGGGGTTTCACCATGTTGGCCAGGATGCTTTTGATCTCCTGACCTCATAATCCACCTGCCTTGGCATCCCAAAGTGCTGGGATTACAGGCATGAGCCAACGCGCCCAGCCTTATTTATTTTACTTTATTTTTCCATAAGTTACTGGGGTCCAGGTGGTATTTGGTTACATGAGTAAATTCTTTAATCGTGATTTGTGAGATTCTGGTACACCCATCACCTGAGTAGTATACGCTGCACCATATTTGTTGTCTTTTATCCCTTGCCCCCTTTCCACTCTTCCCCCCAAGTCCCCAAAGTCCATTTTGTCATCCTTACACCTTTACTGCCTCGTAGCCTAGCTCCCACATATCAGTGAGAACATACAACGTTTGGTTTCCTATTCCTAAGTTACTTCACTTAGAATATTAGTGTCTAATATTAGACGAAGTTATCTGTGTGACATTTTGTTTCATGGCTCATCCTCCTCCCCTCAATTAGACTGTAAGCTCTGGGAGGTCAGGGGTTGCATGGGCCTCAGTTCTTACCACATCTCTGACCCTGGCATAGGGCCCGGCATACAGCTAGTGACCCATAAGTAGTAAACAGAAAAATAAATAGTCATATTCAATAGATAAGAATATCCAGTCCTTTCTTGAGTCCAAAAACCAAGTGGAGCTTTCATGCCCTAGGGTGTTGACACCTCGCTGATTCCTGCCCTTGCAAGTCTCCCAGCAAAGGTAAGGTTCCTGCTGCCCTGTGTCCGTAAGTTGTCTTGTATCTGTCTCTGCTATCACACTGGATACTGGAACTGTCTCCCATATTAGGCCCAGGGCTGCTGGGGGACAGGGGCTTTGTCTGTCACCTGAGCCATACAGTGGGTGACACTAGCAGTTGTAAATAAACACTTGTTTCAAAACTATGGCTGGGCGCCGTGGCTCACACTTGCAATCCCAGCGCTTTGGGAGGTGGAAGCAGGTGGATCACTTGAGGTCAGAAGTTCGAGACCAGCCTGGCCAACATGGCGAAACCCCATCTCTACTAAAAATGCAAAAATTAGCCAGGCATGGTGGCACATGCCTGTAATCCTCACTACTCGGGAGGCTGAGGCAGGTGATTTGGTAGAACCCAGGAGTTAGAGGTTACAGTGAGCCAAGATTGTGCCACTGCACTCCAGCCTGCGCAACAGGGTGAGACTCTATCTCAAAAAAAAAAAAAAAAAAAAAAAAAAAAAAAAAAAAAAAAGAGAGAGAGAGAGAAAAAAAATTAGTCTTATCTTGGTCACAGTGGCTCATGTCTGTAATCCCAGCACTTTAGGAGGCGGAGGCAGGAGGATATCTTGAGGCCAGGAGTTTGAGACCAACCTGGGTAAGATAGTGAGACCCTGTTTCTACAAAAAAAATAATAAATTAGCCAGGCATGGTAATGTGAGCGTGTGCAGCTACTCAGAAGGCTGAGGTGGGAGGATCACTGGAGCCTAGGAGGTCAAGGCTGCAGTGAGCTATGATCAAGTCACTGCACTCCAGCCTCGGAGACAGAGCAAGAACCTGTCTCCAAAACAACAAAAACAGTTCGTCTCATCTTTTTCCCACCCAACCCTGCTAACATTGTGCACCTGGAAATGGGCTTAAATCCTGATCTGCCATCAAGGTCACAAAGGACCTGAATTATGTTTGCCAGCCTTCCTCACTGCTGCCCTTAGAGAAGGCATCCAGGCATCCTTCATTCTAGGGGACTTCATGCCATCAGCACTATGGCGTGAACACCCTCAGGAGAGGGGAGCGGAAGCCTCCTGGGGCTTTTTCTGCTCTGTCATTCCTCTGCTGTTGGACGGAGCTTGTTTCCAGCCTAGTCCACTCTAGGCCTCTCCTTGGACTACACAGAGAGACATCAACATGAGAGCTGGCCCCAAAGGGGGTTGAATGTTGCGTGTGCTTAACTTTTTGTGTAACTGACCAACATGACATGTCTAACTATACAAATGGAAATTTTATGATGATAAGATCAGTAGTTACTGAGATATTTATGTGACAAGCTGACAGATATAAAACTACAAAGCTTGCTTTTATGCCTCCCGTCTTTTCAGAGGAAAAATATAAATACCGAGGTGATGGGTCACTTTGAGGAGAATTTATGGTCTAAATTACCTAATACCTGGTGAACTTCTAATATGCATGATGAAGTCTGTCTATGGTATTAAAAAGATAAACTTCATCTCCCAAGGCTGTAGCAAATAAATTCATCCTGAAGAGGGATCCAAGTATCTCATCTTCTCCTACCCCAGATAAAAAACTAAAAACCCTGCCCTGGAGGAAGGGACTTTCACCAGGTTGAGTTGCACAAGCATCTTCCCAGCCTGGGTCACAATGGCCTCACATGGTCATCAAACATTAATCCATTTTTTGGAGAGAACTCTAAGTCCTGAAATAATTGTGTGTTGATAAAATACAGCAATAAAATACAACATTCTCTTGCCACTGTAGAGTGCACATGAACTGAGAAAAACAGCATAGGAAGCTACGGGACACATTGTGGGCAATGCGGCTGTGGCTGCTGCCAGATCTGTCCTTCAGTCCAGATGACAATCGGCAATGCAACACCTCACCTGCGCGCCTGGGGTCAGCCTTCTCTCCATGCCTGGCTGCTGCCACTTTTCCTGCTCAGATGGGCATGGGAGTTGCCAGGCTGACACTGGTGGTGTCTGGGATTAGACCTCGGCAGCTGGACAACCTGAGCTTTCTTGTTGCCGCGGGTACCCCTTGTTACCCACTTCTGGGGAGCGCAGCCAAGCCCCAGGGCCAGGAATTCATCTCTGTGCCGAGCCACAACCAGGCACTCTGCAAGCCAAACTTCCTTTCACACTCACAGGTGCTCTACAAGCGGAGGTACCATTCACCATCCTCACCACCAGATGATAACGAGAGCCCGGGAGGAAGGTGAGGGAGCCCTGTGCTCTGGTTGGGAAGGCTGAATGAAGCCCCACGCTTCGAGTCTCTAAATGTCACCTTCTCACCCTGCTTACTCAAGGTTGCGTGGTCCTGATGGAACTGGTGTTTAAAACTCAGTCTCCCTGTGTTCAAAACCTCAAACCCTGGCTGTCTGGGGAACAGCAATAGATTAGAGGTGGACGAGACAGCAAGTTTCTTTCTTCTTTTGTCGTTGCGCCTTTACAATAGTGTCTCTTCCAGGGAATCACGGAGTGTCAGAGCTGAGTGGGCTCATTTCTAGACCGATACATGGAGCTCCAGAGAAGAGAGGGGCTTCTCCAAGGCCACACAGCAAGATGGTCTGCAAGGGAGGCTGAAAGCCCAGCTTCCTTTAGACCCTAGATCAACTTTCCACTGTGCCTCCTCCTGCCTTCTTTCAATTTCATATTTCACTTCGCCAACGTCCTGCCTCTGCCCAGTGCATTGTCATGGTTTGATTATTGTAGGGGTGTTGGCAGGGCACTAACCTTTCCCCTCGGTGTGGTTGTGAATTCGTGTGTCAGCCTGTGTGTGTGTGTGTGTGTGTGTGAGCTGCGTATCAAACCCAAATTAAACTCTTTTACTGTATTTTATCCGATCGATCTTCTGTGTACTCCTCAGCACCGTCTCATTTAAATAAAACTTCCATTTGTAACAATCCTATAAATAGAAAGTCTTATTGATCGGGGCCCCACCGGCAGGCTGCACTTTGGTTATCACTGAAGCCTGACCGGTTAATGTGAGGGCTACAATTTATTATGCAGCAAGACACAAGGCAAGGCCGTGCCATTTAGATCTCTAAACAGAAGCATGCTCAGCTCCAGCAAGTAGATCCAACGGGGCTGTTCTTGGGATCACAATTTACTCTTCGTTCACCATTTCCCAACCTCAGATGCTCAACGGGCTTGGCCTTGTTGGAGACACACTTGCCCCAGCCTGCATGGGAGAAATCGGTTATTCACCACGGCAATGAAGATGTTAGTTCAGGAAGATTACAAAAGCTGGGTTCTGGCCTCATGTGGTGGCTTGTGCTTGTAATCTCAGCAATTTGGAAGGCCAAGGTGGGAGGATAGCTTGAGCTCAGGAGTTCCAGACCAACATGGGCAATGTGGTAAAGCACCATTTCTACAAAAACGTACAAAAGTTAGCCAGGCATGGTGGTGCACCCCTGTAATCCCACCTACCCAGGAGGCCGAGGTAGGAGGATCACTTGAGCCTAGGAGGCAGGGGTTGCAGTGAGCCAAAATTGTACCACTGCACTCCAGCCTGAACAACAGAGTAAGACCCTATCTTTTTTTTTTTAAAAAAAAAAAAAAAAAAAAAAAGCTGGGTTATTCTCCATTGGGAGGTCATGCTGGGGAAACGTGAGTGGGCCTGTGGTGAACCAGAAATGTTAAACTAACCACATGGAAGTGTCAAGGTTCTCAGCAGTACTAAATGCTCACAATGAGAAGGGCACGGTTACCTGGGAGTGGAATTTCTTTCTGTTGGAAGCTGTAGACTTAGATCATGCAGCTATTGCTTTGCTGAACAAGGCACTAGCCGTTGTTGTCATCATTCTGCTGGACTTTTCTTATAAATTGCCAATAACGCCAACCAGTGTTCCCAAGAGGTTTACAATCAAACGGCTTCCCCCAAATCCATGCAAGCCAGGCACAAGCGGAATGCTGGGCTACTCATGGAAATAAGGTTACGTTTATGCTTACGCGTGGAGAAATTTGGCCCAAACCCCTTGCTTGCTCCCAGGGGCTCTGCTCCCCAGCCAGGCTGAGACTTCCTGCTGGGGCTTGCCTGTGACTGAGGCTCCATGCTGGGTCTGCCGACAGATGGACCCGTGGATACTGAACACCATAGCCAACAACCTGAATGCTGGATGTGCTGGAAACTCACCGCCACCAGAATGCTGCAGAAACCCATCAGAGAAGCTGGTCTCTCATTCCAGACCCCAAAGTCTCCAGGACTGCTGGCTTCCCGTGCCCCATCTACCAGTATTGGATAGGGAGCCACCCTTCAGGTCCACACAGCACAGCAGAAGCTAGAGTGTAACGTTCCTTGGTTTTTTGCCTTTGGTCTTGTGGATCTTGTCTGTCCCTATTTACAGTAAAGAGCAGGTGATGATGTTAAGGAGCCAGTGCTGGTGTCCCCTGCCACTGGGCATTTATGTTTTCCATTAGATCTCTCCTCTGAACAGAATGGTTGGCAGGTATCTCTGGACACACTGGGGTGAAGGCTTGTTAACTTGCTACATGGCTTCAGGGCAACTGGGAAAAGACCTGCCATCAGACATGGGGGCCCTGACGTGCCAGTATCAACAGGAAACATCCCTGGGCCATTGGTGTCACACAGTAGCTCAGGTTCTCTCTCTCTCACACACACATACACACACACACACACAGCTATAAGCAAGAGTATCTCTGTCTGTGCACAGTGCTGTCTACTACTAGATCAGAAAAAATAAGCACAAGGACACGTCTCTCCAAAGCATCAACAGGGCCTACAGAAACTAAGCGGTCTGACCACCGAGCCTAAAACACCTGTTTCCTCGGGTTTCTCCAGGAACAAAAGTTAGAACTTGCATGGGTACTTGTTCTATATCCGAGTAGCTAGCATGTTCATTCAGAGGGGTGTCCCAGGAAAGAGAAACTGTGTATCAATGAAGTAATCCCATGTCTTTTGTAACTAGTTGTAGGCAAAAATAATGGTTTTTCCAGTTACTTCTGGGTCTGCGGAAGTTAAAAAGTCACTGGGCCCAAGTTCCTGTAGGGACGCTTGGCTTCCAAAGTGGTCTCTAAACTCTCATTTATGGTCCTCTCTCGTTAGGCCAGATGCTGAACTTGCTTATCTGTTATACTGCAATCCGGGTCTTCATAAAGTCTTTTTTACTGTTAAATTTTAATAACTTGGGTTATAGGTAGGATAGAAACAATATCTAAGTGGCATTTAAAAGCAAATCTATTAAATTTGAGGGGAACGGCATTACATGTGCAAACATTATCATTTCAATCCTGCGGGGGGAAATGGCTACCATACCAGTGAAGGAAAATTGTGTACTTTGGAAAACACAATCCAAGTCTAATATCATCTGTGAGAAGGACATTCTTTGCTCATTACCAGGGAGATTGTTTTTATCTTACCTAGAACTAAAGTTATTAAAGTTTGAGAACTGTAAAATGCTTCATGAGAAACTGCAGAATAAATTAGAGCAGCCAGGACCTGCACTGGTATTTGCCGATGATAAACTTCAAATCTTGATGGTGAGATAGTGCCCTGGCTTACCCAGACCACCCCCTGCAGCCATGAGTGCACAATGACTACATGGTTAAACCGAGCAGTAAAATATTAAGTAGGTAACCACGGAAACCATGATGCTGTCCAGTGTGGGGACAGAGCTGGGAGCATTTCCTCTTGGATTCAAGGGAGGCGTTGATATTCCAGCCCAAAGCCAGGGCAGCTTGACCCATCTTCCACACTTGCTTCAATATCCCGCCCTTGTATATACCCTGCAGGCAACGAAGAGGAGAATGTTCTGGGGGGCACAGAAAGAGATGCAGCAGCTTGCACACAAGAGAAGCAAAGAGAGGCACAAATGACTAGCTGCAGAATATTGCCACCTGCCAGGAGTGTCTACCAGGCCCCCCAAATCACACAGCTGAGGAGGTTCAATTGTAGCTCTGGGCGTCTGCAAACAAACTGTAACAAAAGCGCCAATATGATTAGCCGAGGAGAGGTTGGCTCTCTGCTTCTTTAGGGGAGGGGAAGTGGAATTGTTCATAATCTCTTCTGCACTGGGCCCAGGGACTGTTCCACCCGGTGTTAACTCCTTGGGACCATGAACTGTGTTGTCTACTTGCCACTGTATGTGATAGGTCACCTTCTACTAAAATGTCCCTTGTCCTCCTGGAGTCCCACTTTAAAGCACCTCCTGAACACTGCTATAGATCAGTGGTCAGACCCACCTGGGGAGCTTTTAAAAACATATTCATGGCCAAGAGCCACACTGGGAGATTCCAATTTTATTAGTTTGCAGAGAGGATGGATATTCATGTGTTTTAAAGGCTCCCTGGCACACGCCAAGGGCTCTGGCCGAGAACCGTGAACTCTGACCAGTTGTTCACAATCTGTACTGCACACAGGCTCACCTGGGGAGCTTTAAAACTACTGATGCGATGCATGAGTCCCACCCCCAGGAATTCTGCTATGATTGTTCTAGGGTGCACAATCAGGGCTGAGAACCATTCCTGCCTTGGAGGGTGGGCCCTGAGCCAGTCTCAGCATTCAGGGAAGAAAGAACAGAGTGCCTCAGTGTCTCTGGGTAAAGTGCAGGGTGTTGCAATTGCAGAAAGGGGATGCTGGTTGGTTGCGAATGGGCACTTGGACCTGTGAACTTTCCTCAGGGCCCTTGCAGACTCTTGGAGTGGTTTTCACGCCCTTGATAAGAGTGTAAAAGTGCCGAGGGGTCTTATAGATTCCCACCCGTGTTTCCCAAAGTCCCAGAGTAGAGAAAAGGAGTTACTGACGGCTTTCTGCACTTTCTATGGGCACAGAGGCTGAGAGGGGCTAGAGTCCTGGTGGGAGATGGATGAGTGTTAAGCTTGGAAAGATGTTTGAGGATCAGGAGTGAAGAACCCTAAATGTCAGGTAGAAGGATCTAGCTCTTTTTCTACAGGCAATGGTGCATCTTGGAAGGGTTTGGGGCACATTAGTTTGGGACATAGGGAGGGGAATGTGCTCAGAGCTGACTTTAGGAAAATTAACTTGCAGTGATATGTCTTGAGGAAGACACTAGAACGAAGAGATGCTGACTAGCAGCGGTTATAACAGGTCAAGAAAGGGGTGATGTTTGTCATCCTTTCCTTAGGAAGACCATGAACATACACCTGGTGTTGTTCAGGGTCTATGATCCCTCCCAGGTCTCACTTGGTATGAAGGATGGAATTCTGTTCAGACAAAGGACTTGTTCGGGCCAAAGAGCCAAAGTGGTCCCACAGGCATGTGAATCAGGCTGTTGGAGAAGGCCTTTCCGAATGGTGTCTCCTATGGAAAACTGGAAAACACACTTGCCCGCAGGTATTCCAATTCAAAAATACTAAATTCTGAGTCAGCTGATACCTCCCCCTGGGTGCATTTGAGCTCCAACTTAGAGATGGGCACTGCATTGGGTGACTCCAGTTCTCTTGCTATCCCCTCCTACTTCTTGATGGAAGTTGATATGGTTTGGATCTGCCTCCCAACCCAAATCTCATGTAGAATTGTAATACTCGGTGTTGGAGCTGGGGCCTGGTGGGCCATGAGTGGCTCATGGGGGCAGTTTCTCATGAATGGTTTAGCACCACCCCCACCTGGTACTGCATAGTAAGTTAACCCGAGATCTGGTTGATTTTATTTTATTTTATTTTTGAGATGAAGTCTCACTCTATCGCCCAGGCCGGAGTGCAGTGGCGCGATCTTGGCTCACTGCAGCCTCTGCCTCCTGAGTTCAGGCCGATTCTCTTGCCTCAGCCTCCCGAGTAGCTGGGCCTACAGGCACGCTCCACCAAGCCTGGCTAACTTTTGTGTATTTTTTTAGTAGAGACAGGGTTTCACCATATTGGCCATGCTGGTCTCGAACTCTAGACTTCATGATCTGCCTGCCTCGGCCTCCCAAAGTGCTGGGATTATAGGTGTAATCCAATGCACCTAGTCGATCTGGTTGTTTAAAAGCATGTAACACCCCCAACCCCTCTCTCTTCCTCTGGCTCCCACTGTGTGAAATGCCTCTCTCCCCTTTGCCTTCTGCCATGACTATAAGTTCTCTGAGGCCCCTTGATGGGTGCTGTCATGCTTCCTGTACAGACTGCAGGACCATGAGCCTATTAAACCTCTTTTCTTATAAATTACACAGTGTTGGGTATTTCTTTATAACAATGCAAGAATAGACTAATACAGGAGGCATCTTCCTCCTGGTATTTCGTGTCCTTCATCTTGTTCTCTCCACATATGGAGTGGTGTGGGGAAAACCTGCATGAGGTAATGATGGGTGGAGGAGAAGGTGCCAGGAGAGGCTTCAGATCTCTTGGCCACTCAATCAACTCTGTCCACTGATGGCTGTGGATGAGCCAGGTTCTAGCAAGCTCAGGACCAGCCCAGGGAGACTTCCCTGCACCCTTCCTTCCACCGGGGAGAAAGTGTAAGCCCTCACCACCCACCCCCAACAACCCCTTATGTCCCCTTTCTGCTTACAAGCATGCAATTACCCACAACTCCAAGCCCAAGAGGGAGTTGGGGAGGGGAACAGCTCTACTTGCAAATCACTGAAGATTGACTCGCATCACTTTCCTTTAATTATGTAAGAATGTGTTAGAAATTATTAGGTAAAAATTTGATGTAACTCTTCTTTCAATTAAACACGATGATGGAGACAAAATCTCTATTAGTGTGCAAATTCCCTGGGAGAGCATCTTCTCCACAGAGCGGAATGTCTATTAGCTTTCTGCCAAAATAAAGGTCACCAGACAGGAGCCTTCCCCATCACACTCTTACTTCCTTGGACATGCAGTATAATCAGGCAAGATGTGTCACACTCAGGAAACCAATGGTGCAATTATACTGAATATACCCAGTGCATTGCAACCTGGTCCCCTGTTCCCTGAAGGTGCTCAGAATCTCATGGAACCTGGAGGCTAGCTTAAGAGAGGGGAGGACAGATGTTTAGTTCTGAGAGCTGGAGTTTATCCTTCCTATTGTCCTGATTTAAGGAAGAGGCAAATAATCCCAGTGCCTCTTGAACCACCCCAAGTACAGGAAGCTCACTGTGGGTGATGTAAGCTGTAAAGAACATTTAGAGGGAGGCAGGGAGAGAGAGAGAGAGAAAAGAGAGAGAGAGAGAGAGAGAGAGAGAGAGAATCTCAAACTACAAACTCAGTAAGCAAGAATGCAACCTTCTTCATTTTTCTGCAAAAACTTAATGCTTGCTTTGAGTCTTCATTCTGTTGTGTGACAAATTAATATCAGATAGTTTGCAGTTCCTGCCCATGATTGGTGTAAGTTTCAGAAATTTGTTATGCACAGCTAAGTGACTGACAGAAGGAGGAAGGGTTCAGTGCTTAGTCTTCAGTCCATGCTGGCATCCACCAAAAAGTGCATGGTTCTGCCTGATTCTTGGTTATTCATTTTGGCAGGCCACAGCTCACAGCATCTCACTTATCAGAACAGAAAATAGGATCTGAGACATATTTGCAAATGAGTATTTCTAAGAGACAAAAACAAACACATACACACAACCATGGGTACAAGACATCTTTGAACCCAGCTAGCCCAGCATCTATTATCCTTAATTCTAGTAAGATCACACTGATTTCCTTTTGGGAGACTAGCCCTTCTCAACTCTCAATCTAGATGATTTGAGTAAAGTTGACTCTCTACCTTAGATCTAGAAGGGGAGATGTGACTTAGCCAACCAGCCCATTTTGTCACCCTAGAACCTTCAGGATTATCCACGGAGGGTCTGCCCCTGGAACTTGGCTAGAATGGCTTGGGAAGAAGCACTGTTTCCTGGGAGATCACTAAACTGGAAGGCTGAAGCTGGGATCGGCTGGTGGCAATCTGCCACAGGATGGAGAGAACTTGCCTGAGAAAGAAAGCAGTGTGGAAGACTACAGAGCTGAGAGATGGAAAGAGATGGGGTCCTCACGGCATTGTTGAAGCCATCTGTACCCAAACACTTTTCAGTTACTTGAATTGGTAATTTCCCTTCTCTGTTCAGGCCAGTTTGAGCTGGGCTTCTGTTGCATGTAACCAGAAAAAATGTAAGTAGAACACTACGAATCTAAAAGTGAAAATCATTCCAGTTCAAGAATGACTTATGGGCAGGATAGATCCAGGTATGGAGGGGCCTAAAACTTGTCCAATTTTAAGAGAAATAATACAACATTAAAAACACAAAAACAGGCACAGGGCCTGGGAAGGGGCGCATGCAAATGGGACCCATGGAATTTAAGTTCCTTTAGCTTCATTGCAATTGGGAAGCCTGAGTACTGGTCCCCATTTCCCCAAAAAGCCTTTGATAAAATCACTTCATCTCTTAAAGTCTCCATCTCCCCATTGAGAGCAAGACGGTTGATCTCAGTTAAATTTCATCCAGTTCGAAAAACACCATGTCTCTACAATCTTTGTTGAGGAAATGACATTGCTTAAAATTAGATTTTTTTTTTTTATATATTTGCTTGGATAAAAGTCTCTTTGTCTGTCCAGGACCTGCCTGGGTGCTCTGATGCTTGGAACCTCTGCATCTTTCTTCCATGCCTCCTCCCTGTAGGCCGCTCTACTTAGCCAGTGAATTCAGAACAGCTGTTCATTTCTGCCATCTTGGTAAGCATAGGGCCAACCAGGAAATGAAGGCAGATCTTGAAAGAATAATACCAAGCTATTGCAATCCCTTAGGAAGTGTTTCTTCCTCAGCTATCTGGGCAGAGAAGCTTTCTTAAAGAATGTTTTCATACAAAATTTCTAAAATGCTGAAAATACAATAAGATTAACGGCCCCTGGAGGCTATGGCTTAAATATTTTATCTTCTTAGATATCAGTTACACTGCACTTTCCTCCAAGGATCTAAAGTCTTTTAAATATAGCATCTAATTAATCCTCCTGTCATCTCTGGATGGAATAGCATCATTACCCCGATTTCACAGGTGAGGACACAGAAGCTATGGGAGGGGTGTCCACAGGCAGAGGCGGCCTGATTCCAATCAGTAAAGACCTCGGCCACAGCACTGGTCACCGACCCAGCAGGGACATCATCAGGAAAAGCCCATTCAGAAGACGATACTCCCACCCTACACCACAGAGCTTACAGACTACAACCAGCAGTCAAGAAAATGGTACCATGGGAGACTTGGGGATATCTCTGCCCCCCATACACAGACAAGGCCTCAGAGAGAGAGTGACTCACCTCACTGAGAGGTGACAGATTCATGATCCTGATGACCGCATTGCCAGTGAATTACACAATCATTGCATCTTCACAGATAAGTTATTTCTAAAACAACCACTTTATTAATACAGTTGTTGGATTAAAATGGTGTTTCCGCCTACCCCCCAAAAATAACCAGATAACCACGTAGATCGTCATTTGCTTCCATTCACCACACACCTGCCAATGTGTAACAGACATATTGGCCATGCACGACCTCTATTTCCCAGCCCTGAAATGTACCTGCTGCTACCCTCATTCCGTGAGGCAGGAGACAGCTTAAACGAGCTTATCAAATTGGTTCCAGCAAGAGAACTAGTGGACAACAGGGCCAGGATGCCTTCCACAACTGCTTTCTGGCTGCCTTGTTTCCTTTTTTAAATCATTTTCATTGTTTAGATCCAGTGTTCAGCAACGTGGCCCATCACTGCTGGTGATTTCTACTGGATAACTCAGCAGACAGAAGCTCCAGAAAGAGACGCTTCCGCTGATTGTAATCACGTCACCATAGTCACCACCACTGCCACTGCTTGTGGGAGGTCAGGTGCGGGGTTTTAAGAAGGAAGAGTAGAAACTCAAAAATCACCCAAAGGCTGTCTCAAAGAAAGGCGGTTTTCTCATTGTCAAAACTCAAAATTGCTCCCTCTGAAAATGCTTCTCCTTCCTCCTCTTCGAACCCAAAGCATCAACTACGTAGGGAAAGTCAGGCTGCTTTCCAAGCATCAAAGCCAAAAGAGTCTCACTTTTGGCACAGCTGACAGTGCTCCCAGGGAGGGAAAGGGGTTAAAAGAGAAAAAGAGATAGAACCAGAGAGAGAGAGGAATGAGGGGGAGAGAGGCTGACAGTGGAAGAAAAGGAAAGAGAGGGAAGGGAGAGAGAGAGAGAGGAGAGGGAGAGGAGAGAGAGGAGAGAGACAAAAAAAAGAGAGAGAGAAAGAGGGAGAGGAGAGAGGAAGAGTGAGAGGAGAGAGAAGAAAAGGGAGAGAAAGGGAGAGGAGAGAGAGGAGGGGGAAATGAGAGAGAGGAGAAAGAGAAAAAAAGAGAGAAAGAGGGAGGGGAGAGATGAAGAGAAGAGAGAAAAAATGAGACGAGCAAGAGAAGAAAAGAGAGAGAAAGGCAGAGGAAGAGGAGAGAAAAAAGAGAGGAGAGAAAGGAAAGGAGGGTAAAGAGAGAGAGAAGAGAGGAAAAGAGAGAGCGAAAGAGCAAGAGGAGAGAGAAGTGAGGAAGAGGAGAGAGAAGAGGGGGAAGAGAGAGAAAAAAGAGGGAGAGAAAAGAGGGAGATATAAAAAGAGAACAGGGAGAGAGCAGGAACATGGATGAGTCTATGTCACAGTGACAGCAACAAGGAAGGGAGGAAGGGAGGGAAGGAGGGAGGAAAAAATGGAGGGAGGGAGAGAGAGAGGGAAGGAAGGAAGGAAGGAAGGATGGAAGGAAGGAAGGAAGGAAGGAAGGAGGGAAGGAAGGAAGGAAGGAAAAGACATGCAGCCATGTAAGATAAAATAGAAATAGAGAGGAAAATGTGGAAAGAGGTGGAGAAGAGAAAGAAAAAAGAAAAGAAGAAGCTGCTGGAGAAACCCCAGCCTTGAGACAGGAGCCTCTGACCCACGTTGCAAAATGACAAGGATTGAGTGAGCGGTTTTTAATACAGATAATATTGTCGGTGTAGTCTATAAATATAAAATTAAATGCTGACCTCTCTGGTCCATGTCAAAAGTCCAAGCCAGTGTCAGCACATATTGTTTTTATTTGTTTCAAGAGAAAATAGATCAACAACATTAACCTCCCAATGAACAGAGAATTGAATGAATTAAAAAGCAGAGCCATAAATCGCACCGGTTTTATTGGCACCATGATAAACATGCCCGAGGCCTCGCAGGGAGTGGGGTCTAGGATATTCTCAATACCCTGCAGCCTCTTTGCCACCAAGAAAGGAAGAGAGATATTAAGAACTAAGAACGGGGCGCTGTTCTCCCACTTCCACCGCCTCTATCCATCACCATCTGACAAAGGCTCCAGCATACGCTTCGAGAAAACTATCGAGGAGAAAAAGAACCTGGAAACAAGGCAATTTGGAGAGGCCTTTAGGGAGCCCTCTCCCGGCTCCAGCCCTCCTCGGACCAGTGGGTTACGCGCACGCGCGGGCAGCTGCTTGCTAACGAAGGAAACACACTTTATTTCCAGCTTAAGAATTCACACCATCACTTGGGCAGTGGCTAAACAAAGCATCATTTCCTTTACGCATTTCGTGTGGACCTTTTAGCACTTACTTTATAATGATTCAGAACCATTTTTAATTATGAAGACTTGGCTGAACACATTCGTTTACAAAGAAGAGATATTCAGACATTTGTGCTTTCTGCTTTGCCAGCCCGGCCTCAGGAAGCCATGCAGAAGAAAATTCCCAGGAATTTAGAGTGTTCATTCCTCCTGTTCACACCCCTTCTTACCTTCATTCACTTCCTCTCTCATGGCTGGAAGTCTGGAGCTAGGGTAAGGAGCAGAGTGGAGATCGAAGAAATTCTTTAAAGTCTCCAGTTGTCTTTCTGATAACTCCTTAGCCGCCACTCTTAGCGGAGAAGAGGGGGACTCAGTGATTCGGTGAAAATAATCTTACATGAAAGAAGTACGTAAAAGGTGACATCAATCAGACTGAAAACAACTTTCATTTGTAAACAAAAGAAAAATGTTATATATGTATAAACCAATGGCAGATCAAATGGCTAGACCTTTAAAACTCAAAAATAATTACCCTTTGGAACAAATGTACAAAGCAAAAGATTCTTCAGCTATTAAACTATTTTCAGATAGGTCATTATTTTATGAAGCTATTATTTGCTCTACCATCTCTACTGATTTAGTTACAGATATTTTAAGTCTGTGTCTGACTGTGACAAAACTCAGTCAGGATGACCACCCAGTTAGCTGGGCTCATGGACATGGTATTCGTTTAACCAGTTAAGGTTACATTTACTTAATTAGATCTGAGAAGTGTTCTCTTTGGCTGTGGGAGTATGTGCAGGTGTGAGCTTGGCACATTGTCCACGATATCTCCAATTAGGACTTCTTTTTTTAATAATAAAAGTAACAATATTGTGGCCAGCACACACAGGACGCATGGTGAGTCCTGTATTGCTCTAAGGGCTTAGCCCAGATAAACACATTTCATTCCCACCACTCCCACCACAGCCAATGGGCAAAGCATTGGCTGTGTGTCCAGCAAACAGAGGCACAGACAGGTTGCATTGTTTGCCCAAGGTTACCCAATATATGGCAGAAGTAGGATTCCAGTCCCGGCCGTCTGGCACTGGAGTCTCTGCTCTAGGTCACTATGCTATACTCTTCTTCCTTTCCCGGGCCCTGTCTGGCAGCTCCCTGAGTCTCTCATCATGTCATTTTAAAGGCCACATTTGTCTTTTCCAGTCTGCGTACAATGTAGGTTGCCAAGGTCCGCCCTGCCCAAGGCTACAGTGTGGCTTAGAAGAGGAATAGCTGGAGGTTGGCTGGTATTGACCCCAATCTGATCACCCAGGACTCCCATCCCCTGACACCCTCTCCAGCGTCTCTATGTGTCCCCTCCAGTGGGCTCTCTGTGAGTCACAGTCACGTCAGATGGTGGAGACTGGCCCAGAGCTATTTGTGCTGAAACATTTCTCAGTGCTCCTCATGGAAACAGCTCCTTGAGTTTCAAACTGCAGCATCCTGGCCGCAGGGCATGGGGCGGGGAAGAGGGACGCCCCTCTGCCCTGCAGGATCCTCTTCTCTCAGTTGCCAGCATCCATCTTCAGCCCAAACAAAAGAACATTCATGTAAACTGACTCAAGCACATTGCAGTGGGGCTGGATTTCAGTTTGCCAGACTCTCCCAAGCACTTTTAGATTGCAGTTTGCATAAGGGATGACATCCAGTGTTGGAACATGAAGCAGGTATACCCAAGTCAGTCAACACCATTTCCATTTTAAATATCAACACACACGTAAATAACTCAAACCTGTGGCTCCGATGACCTGATTTCTCTTTCTCCAGCAGCCCGGTTACCTGAGACATGTTGTACAGCTTGGCTCTGGTTAGCTGGTCAGAATATATCACCCACCACGGCCTGGGGCTTCAGAGACTAGCTGCCAATTCCTCTACAATAGACATTTGTTGCTCTGAGACCTGGGAAAAGTTGCTCAGGTACTCTGAGCCTGTTGCCTCTTCTATAAAAATGGGAATTTCTGAAGTACCAGCCTCATAGGACTTTTAAATGCTTTTGTAAAGCACCTGCAGCATTCCTGGGGCACAGTAGACGCTCAATAAAAGTGAGCTTGTATATGTGACTGATCTTCCTAGTAATGAAAAATGAGACACGTCACCCATGGGTGACAGGCAGCTCCCACTGCCCCACATCCCAGGGGACCAAAAAAAAAGTAGCTGCTGATAAATATCACATTGCTCTCAAATGCGTCTATTTTGCAGAATTCTAGGGTTTTATCCAGAGGCTTGACGTCATGTGATTTCAGCCTAATATTTTCATGCCTGTTGGTAAAACATTTCTAAGCCATTTCCAAGCCAGCCTTGGGAGGTAGGTGGTCTGCCCTTAGAGAAACGTCTCTGAGAAGTGGGTCTGATCGACATAATGTAGAATGTGGTGCCGCTGGGACTGTCTGGAGGGTGATCTGGGGAATTAAGTTCTGTCCCCAATAACGCCCAGTAACCACATTTCCTTCCCAAGACATGGCTAGGAAGTAGCAAATCTCTACAGGGTGACTGTCCTTTCCCAAGCCTGAGCATAGATGGACGATCAGAATTCCAAGCTGTGGAAATTCACTCTGATATGCTTCAGGCCCAAACATCATACCTCACCTCCCTCCCTTGAAGGCCTCCTTCCATAAGGGCTTAGAGATGGCCAAAAGAAAGAGAATAGAAGGAAGACCTGCAAATCAAACGCAAACACACACTATGCTGGACCCCAAGCCAAATGCGTTCCATCTCAGCTAATGGAGCCAGAAATAATTTCTGTTAATTTCTCTGCCTCTTAGAAACAGACATTTCTGGTTCCGATAAAGTATTGCTGAGCTAAATGCCAAGATCTTAGTCTCAGACCATCAAGATCCAGATTGGTTTGTCAGGGAAATGCGAGTCATTTTCTCTGGGGGTGAATGTTGAAAAGAATGTCAGGAAAGTGGCTGTACTGGCACAAACCTATTCACCTTTCCAACTAGTCAATGCCCCTGCATTTGTTTCTATAGATAATGTTCTATTTAGGAAGCAGAGGTCTTGTTTATGGTGATACAAAGGGATGAGTGAGTCTACAGTGATGAGGTTAATTAATTCAGGAGGTGTAGATACTCCAACTGGGTAATTCAAGATGAAAATATGGAGTTTGGCATGTGTGAGAAATAAAAGTCTTAATCTCCTTTATCACTCTGTTTTATATAGAACTTTTATTAACATGTGCTAGGGAAGGAAGGTGGAGGATAAAACATCCACATGTCAGCCGTTTTCTCTGAGAGACTGGCAGGGGGCTGGCCCGTACATCTTCAGAGAATGATGTTGAGTTATTACCCACCATTAGGAGGGAGTGTTCCTTTCTCATTTGTCTGGGATAGAAAAGCTTCTTCCATAATACTGAGAGCTAATAGCTCCACAAAGAGTAGAGTTTGGGTTCCTAAATTAACAGGACTGGCTAGGTACCAAGTCTAAACTCACCCAGCTTTCCACATCTCACTTTCCACTTGAGCACGAGAGATACCAACTCCAGGTCAGACATCCCAGGAGACCAAGGAGAAAGTAGCCGGGCATCTGGCTGCTGATAAATATTATGTCATTCTCAAATGGATCTATTAGGCAGAATTCTAAGGTTTTATCCAGAAGCTTGACATCATGTGAATCCAACCTCATCTTTTCATCCCTGTTGCTGACATGTTTCTAATGTGCTTTCAACCCAACTGAAGACTATGTGCCCACAAAATGAAGGGACTCACTTGAAAGCCAATGATTTTCCTTCTGCTCTGAAGGGGTTGCAGCCAGGTGCATCTCTGCTGCCCTGTCATTATCAGGCCTCTTGTTGGCCCTGCAGACAACTGAGAATCCCCCACAAGGGGAAAGGAGGTGGCAAAGGCAGGCAGGAGGTGATTGGTTCTGGTATTGATCAATTCTTACTCACACATGACCTTTCACCTCTTTCAGAGCATGGCGGCCGCAGCTAACGTCTGATATTCACATGTGTAAATAAACTAGAATATTAAAAATCTGCACCCATGACAACCTGGGTGATGATCTCATTTGATCCCCCATGGCCAGCAGAGAGAGAGAGTGCACCAGGGACGCAGCAGCCACACAGCCTGCTGGGCAATCCAGGGGATAGGAGGCTCTCTTGCCTTTGCCCAATCACACTGCACTGCCAATCTCCACTACTTGGGATTGGTTGGAAGAATCTCGATGCATCTATGTCAATGCAGGAGGGAAACTGAGCCATAGCAATGAGCATTCACTAAGCATGCCGCATGCCCAAGAACCATGCTATGGTCCCTGCAAGTGTCTCCTCACTCTGATCTCCTGGCTGTGCAGATGAGGACAAGCCCAGGGACCCACCACCGATGGCTCAGTGAGGGTAACCAGAGCTCCATGCTGAGGCAGAGCACTTTATACCCCACAAAGCACCTCCTAATTCAGTGCTACAACTTCTCCACACAGCAGCCTCTAAGAAATTGGTAAGGAAGGATCATAACTATTGGCGGTAACAGACTAGAGGCTCAGAGGTTATGTCTCCCATTTAAGCCCTCTAAAAGACACTCATAGGTTTTAAAACTTTGCATATAGCCAAAAGACAATGAAGTAGCAAGACAAGGTTTAGAAATAATGGTGTATTTTATTTTTTATTTGTATTTATTTATGCTTTGGAGACAGAGTCTTACTCTGTCGCCCAGGCTGGAGTACAGTGGCATGATCTCGGCTTCCTGCAACCTCCATCTCCCAAGTTCAAGCGATTCTCCTGCCTCAGCCTCCCGAGTAGCTGAGACTACAGGCACGCACCACCATGCCCAGCTAATTTTTGTATTTTTAGTAGAGATGGAGTTTCACCACGTTGGCCAGGCTGGTCTCAAACTCCTGACCTCAACTGATCCGCCTGCCTCAGCCTTTCAAACTGCTGGGGTTACAGGTGTGAGCCATTGCACCCAGCTTAGAAATTATGGTACATGTTGAATATTTACTTTTTACAAATTAAGATCTTTAACACATAAATGTAATGTAATATTTTTGTGATAACTGGAAGATTTATTAAACCATGAATACATAAGTACATTACAGATAGTGCAGGCTGGTGATGGGTCTCTCGCTTAAAATCAGTGTGACAAAACCATCTGCATCTGTGTGTAACTGCACAGACTCAAGTGGAAGCTGAGCCAAACATCTGTGTGTGGCAAGCTCTGGTTCAAAGTAGCACCAGGTCTGAGGTCCCCTAACTCCCAGGCCTCTGGGTTTTCTGCCATTCCAGGGCCATCAAGTGAGCAAATGTTCAATTGTATGCCTGGCAGTGACCATGGGGAGGGGACGTTTCTCTGTCTACACACACAGCATGACCATCCTGTATAGTTAAACAGCTCCTGCCTTCTTCCCAAAGATGCAAGAGTTGATTGCTGGAGATTTGACTGACAGTTTATAAGGCATTCTGGGATGCATCAAGACCAAAGGCATCTATAAACATAATTCAATCACATCAATTTCCATTACTCTAGGTGAAGGAGCACTCTTGGGGGAAGGATGTGCTCCAAACTAGGTCATTGCTCTTCACACTCTCGAAGGTGACCCACAGACAGCAGTGTATAGATCATTCATGACGGTCTTGTCAGGAGACCCTCAAGGAGCCTCTGAGGACACGAGCAAGAGGCAGACCAAGGACTCTTGCCTGGGAAGCTTTGCAAAGGACATCTCTAAAACTTACTGGAGACCAGGCGCGTTGGCTCGCTTCTGCAGCGCCAGCACTTTGGGAGGCCGAGGAAGGAGGACTGCTTGGGCCCAGGAGTTTGAGATCAGCCTGCACAACATGGCAAAACCTTGTCTCTAGAGAAAATACAAACATTAGTCAGATGTGGTGGTGTGCACCTGTAGTCCCAGCTACTTGAGTGGCTGAGGTGGATCACTTGAACCTGGGAGGTTGAGGCTCCAGTGAGCTGAGATTGTGCCACTGCACTCCAGCCTGGGCACCAAAGTAAGACCCTGTCTCAACCACAACGACAAACTTACAGGGCAGGGGGCAAGGGAAGATGACAGGGGTAGAAAAACAGGTGTTGTCCGGGCTATCTGACACTCATTTTCCCCTTTCATGGTCACTCAACACATATACAGTCCTTGGGGAAGCAACTCTCCCTTTCTCTTTGTCCTCATGGTGTGTGTGGGCTGTGTCTACTCTAGGCTTGGAGGGGACCATTCAGAGCATTAACATGCCCCCCTATATCACAGATGCATGAGTGTTCCTGTCTCCACGAACTTTTCCTCTAGTGCCTTGTTCCCAGCCAGTGACCCAGAGGACTAAGACATGTTAATTTACACTAAAATGTTAGTGACTGAAGAGTTCCTTGTTATACCTTAGACAGTACTTGATTGTCAGAGGGTATTTGAAAGCCACGGACTTTGTTATCAGATCCTGTCCCAACTTCCCTCATAGTGGTTATTTGACCTTGAACAGAAAAAATTGTTTAACCTTTTGGCCATAGTCTCCTGCTTTGTAAAATGAAGTTAGTAATACCTACCTCTTCTGTCCTTTCATGATGTAGATATTTGTAAAGAGCTCAGCACAGCATCTGGTTCATGGTTGCACCCAATAAATGACCAATGTATGATCAGGGTTGAAGTGGGCAGGAGGAGGCCTTCATGCATTCATGAGTGCTTGGTGTCTGCAGCAATACCTGCCAATCCTGGCTGTGGGCAGACCACCCCTGCGCCTCATTTGGGACCCTCACCAGGGTCAGGGCTAATGTCACTTCTCTGCATGGTAGTTTGAAGTACCTTTCTCCCCTGAAGCCCCTTTGAACTTTCTGATTAGCAGAGAGAACTGGCACTTGAGCTGGCACCTGGAGACCATGGCAAGCCAAAACCATGAAGGCAAGGTGGCAATGAAGTCAAACTGGTGCAGCAGAAAGAGCACTACAGTGGGAGTGTGGAGTTCTGGACAACTGCCTCCCTCTGCCTCTAGTTCCCTGAAGATGCTGGTCATGTCATTCTTTTCTGGTTCACCTTCCCCTTACATGGCCAAGATGAGAATCCTGGGGTTGTTTCATAAACTGAGTAAGTTTCTTGCTCACATCCAGGTCAGGATGGCTGCAGGTCCAGACCCTCCTCTGCCATTGTTAGTTTCCAAGGGTAGCTCCGGCATGCTTTGTTCATGAGCCCTGGTCTTGATCCAGGAGTTTGCTGAGATGTGGAAATTAAGGAAAGAGGTAATAGCCCACTCAGGTACTGTTAGGGACTGAATGTTTGTCTGCCTGTCCTGTCAAATTCCTATGTTGAAATTCTAAGCCCAAGAGCAATGGTATTTGGAGGTGGTGCGGCCGTTGGGAAGTAATTGAGGTTAGATTATTTCATGATAATAAGAGCCCCATGATGGGATTAGTGCCCTTATAAAAAGAGTGGGGCATGGGATCTTTCTCTCTCTCTGCTCTCCACTATGGGAGGACCCAAGGAGAAAACAGCTGCCTATGAGCCACTGGATCTGCCAGCTCCTTGGTCTTGGACTTCTCAGCCTCCATGACAGTGAGAAATAAATGTTTGTTGTTTAACTCACCCAGTCTGTGGCACTTTGTTACAGCAGCTCAAACTGACCAAGACAGATGCATAGAATGAAATTCTCCAGGGGAACATGAATCCATGTCCATCTGACCAGTAGTGAAGTCACAGGTCTGAAGCATGATTGGGAGGAGGAGGAGGAAAACACCTTTGCCTACACTTAACCCTTCCTTTGGGGTTCATGAAGGGACACTTATTGCATATATCAGGTCTACATGTAAGCATGCATGTATACATTTATGTGCAGGCATGCAGAGACACACATACTTTTGCACACAAACACATGTGACATCTATCTGCAGCATGCACAAACACATACATTCTCCTGGGCTACTGGAAGTCCTGCTATGAGAATATAATAACCCTGAGGGCTCTCATTCATGTCCCAGATCTCTTTCCTACCCAGACTCTGGGCATCTGACACTAAAACTTTCTTCACCTTCCAAATTCAATCTGCCACTCCAAGCTGCTCTGAAATAGTGGGTAAGTATCAGTTAGTTTTTGCTGCATAACAAAATGCCCCAAAATATTGTGGCTTAAATGACAAGCAACCACCCAGCTCACTATCTGTGAGCCAGCAATGTGTGCTGGGCCCAGGAGAGCAGTTCTTCTTGACTAGGCTGGGCTCATTCATGTATCTGCAGTCAGCTGCCAACTCACTGGTAACCTGGATAGTCTAACACAACCTCAGCTGGGATGGCACATCTCACCATGTCTATGTGGTTTCTCATCTTCCAGCAAGCTGGCCTGGGCTTGTCAACATGGAGTTCACAGCATTCCAAAAGAAACAGAGCAGAGGCACGAAAGGCCTTTTGAAGCCGAGGCTCAGAAATGTGTGTTGTTTTTTCTACTGCATTCTGTTGGCCAAAGCAAGGTACATGACCAGCTCAGATTCAGACATAGGGAGAGAGAGTCTGCCTACTGGTGGAAAGAATGGCAAAGTCACATTGAAAAGAGAGAGGGGATGGGGGGCAATGCCTATGGCCATTTTTTTCAAATAATTAATCACAGGAGATACAGCAAAGACCCCTGATGATGGCCTGGAGAATTACCAGGAGTCCCAACTAAGCCATACAGGGCTTGGCTTTCCTGCAGATCCACCCTCACACCCTCCACCCCTTCCTTGCTGCAGTAACCCTGCTGTTTCCACTAAACACGAGAAAACCATTTTGCTCTGCTACGTTTTTCACTGACAGTTGAGAATACTTTTTTACCCATTTATGGGTGCAAATTAATGAGATGACAACAGACTGAAACCAATGACAACTGCTAATCTGTAAGCAAAAACAAGGGATGAGGAGCCGAGAGCAGTGCAGCTGTTTTATTTTAATTGAGGAATGATTTTATGTTAGGAACACTCAATATTCACAGCAAATTAAAAATAATGAAGTGAATTGATACCAATGATTTTTTTTTTTTTGCTTACTATCCCTTTGTAAATCTATTTCTTCACACAAATTGACAGGTCTAATTGATACATACGCTATTATTCCTCATTAGTAGGCTGAATAAAATAATTCTTGATTAAATTTATTGCAATTTACCAATCCAGCATAATGTTTGCAAGCTATAAAAGTCAATCAACAGAAAAACAGAGGGAAGCCAATGACGTTATTTCATTTTATATAACACATAAGTGGCCTCCTGGTCCTGCTGAAGGGAAGGCCATCACAAGACCCCCAAGTGAGCAACACACCTCAAATAGGAGGCTGCAAACCCATGTTGGTTTTCATGATCATCAGCAGGGGCTTCAAGAGATCACCTCTCCCTGTGCTGCTGGCCTGGGCTCGAGCCATCCCTGCTCTCCTGGCCTGCCCAGCCTCAGCTGGGTCTTGTGCCACTTATGATTTTAAACTGCAGTGACCTCCTAGGAACTGGGCCTGGCAATGAAAACTGTCACCTACACCATCCCACTCTAGCTGAATAGCAGAATAGAGGCTGCCTAGAGAGAGAATGAGAGAAGAAAGCCATACTATGGCCTTCTAGATCTTGTCTACTCAAGCCACCTATCTTAGGGCTTCCAAGTCAGAGGGAGTCTTGAGTCCTGAGTCCAACTGTCCTGCTGTGAAGTAAGATCTCCTTGGAGGATCTGCCTCCTTTGTCTCAGATTTCACACCCTGCCAGCAGGAAGGATGCATCTGACTCTGTGGATATGTTCTGTTTGGCCCGCCAAGATTTAAAGAAGTATATAAACTTATTGCCAACTTTTAAAAACTTGGAGATTCCACATAAACCCCTGGTTGCCAGGTTTCTCTTGAAGAACAAGAATATCAGGCTCTATGAAACTCCTTTCTGTGTGGAACTGAGCCAAGTAGCACCCCTTGGGTGGGCATGTGATCTCTACTCCCCCATTGTCTTGCATTCTGTTCCCTTCCTTGTTTTCTGTCACCTGCCTGCCCCTGAAGGTATCTAAATCTGTGACTTCGGCAGTAGATGGACTTTGAGTGCTTAGGGCTCTACTCTTTGTACTGCTGGATTGTCTTATGGTGACTGTGCACTTAGCTGGGGTGTAATCGGATTTAATAGGAGATATAAACCTATAACAACACCATGGAGGATGCCAGACTTGCTGAAATGCCTCCATTGGCTTCTGTCCTGTGCTGGAGGCTCTTGTCCTCCTTCTCCAGTTCCCCATTCAAGTTTTTAAGTTTTTTGCCCCCCAGAACCTCCTCTACCCTCATCAAACACATCCCTTGGGTGTCCCCTTTCCCATGATCCTGGTTGTTAGGCTATGAGGTAATGAATATCCACTCTCTTCAAGGTCACAATGATGGAGAAGGGCCTTCTGGACTCCTAGGTCCCCAAGTCTCCACTTAGAGCAGTTCTCCAATGGGGATAAAAACAAGGATGGGTATTTTGCCTAGATAAACCTCTGTGCAACCTTTCTAATCAGAGCCTCTGTAACATAGTAGGTATGCAGTCAATGCTTTTGGACTTAAATTCTAAGACTACCTTCCTGATTGTCTCTGATAGTTCCATATCCTTCTCAGTAGAGAATATTTTCCTCAGGTCTCCACATCCTTTGGGGACTATAGGTACATCTGCCCTAGAAATCTCTCAGGCCAATGGCTGGGCTGGAAATTCAAGAAACCATTGAACAAAGAAGTTTGTCCAACCATGCATGTGTCTGGCTTGCGCAGATGACATTGAGCCTGTAATCCTGCAGGTCACTTGCTCCTGACTGCCTCACAATAATAAGAGCCCCTTCAGACTCTCTCATAGTAATAAGAACTGCTAATTAGTTCGAAGGGCTTACCATGGGCCAGATCCTGTGCCAGGCAGTGCCCACCTATCTTGTTCATCCTCACCACCACTTTGAGGTGAGTCCTGTTATCACTATCCTTTAGGAGGCTGTGCCTAACTGAAATTTATAAGCTATGCCCTTCAAACTGATGCCAGTCTTGCCCCAATATTCATGGAGGAGAATACATGACAATCTATCAACAAATAATTATTGATACCTCGATAAAGTGCAATACCATCCTGGGCACAGTGATGGATAGAAAATTCATATGAGACACCCTCCCTGTCCTTCAAGAACTTATCATCTATTTAGGGAGATGAGTCTCTGTATCGGCAATAAGTCAAGTACAAAATTGTTTTATACAATGATAAAGGAGCTTAGAGGAGAGGAGGCTGGTAAAGTTTGGAGCAATGAAAGACAGTCCCTGAAAGAGCCAAGGCTTTAGCTGGGATTAAAACATGGGGGAGACGAAGCTCACCTCCTCCCCCACATACCTGGCACCACCTCCTGCAGCTCCTTCATCCCTACCCAGCCCTTCTTGGAAGGATGTTCACAGGGTCATCAGCCTCCTCCCATGCAGTCAAGATAGGCAAAATTAGACCACTTGACAGAAGCCGTGAGGAGGTAGATCTGGCATAAGTGTACAAGAAGAAGGACTTTCTCAGAATCAGAACTATTTGTTCAGGTAGAAATGATGAGTTTCCCATTACTTGGAGGTTTGAGCAAGTCTGTTGTCATCTGGGAGGTCGCAGAAGGGATTTGAACGTGCCTCCAGGTCCCTTCTGTGGCCCTGTTATTCCGGCATTCCGGGGCTCTTTGAGGCACAGAGGGAGCAGAGATACCCTCAGGGTGTGAGCACAAAAGACAGGGCTGATAAGGAGGTATCCCCAGGGCCAGAGAAGAGATCCCAGGCACAAGACAGCACATGCACTGCCAAGTGCAGTGACAGCAGAGGGAGGCAAGGCCCGGGAACACAGAGGATGCTCTGCTGGGGATTCCCAGGGCCAGAACAGAAGTGTGCATGGCTCTGCGAAGGCCTGAGTCCTGCTGGGGACTGTAAACAGGCCTGTAGGCCAGGCCCGAGGAGGGTACTCTGACGCTGGGAAGGGGACTTCTCACAGACGTTTCCACCTGAAATTACACAAGAACAAGTATGAAGTACACAGCTCAGGTACTCCCACTCCAGCCTCTTCTTCCTCCTTCACTCTCACCTCCTCCCCCTTCCCCTCCTCTTTCTCTGTCTCTTCCTCCCCCTTTTCCATCCCTCACCTCCTCCTCTTCTTCCTCCTCCTCCCTCTCCTCCTCTTCCCTCTCCTCTTTCTTTTCCCTATCCTCCTCTTCTTCCCCATCCTCCTCTCTCCATCTCTCTCCTCCCCTTTCTTCTCTTCCTCTCCATGCCCCTTTTCTTCTTCCTCTTCCTCCTCCCTCTCCTCCATCCCCCTCTCCTCCTCCACCTTTTCTTCCTCTCCCTCCTCCCTGCCGCCACTCCACTCCTTCTCTATCTCTTCCTCCTCCTCACCTTTCACTGTTCTCCTCCCCCTCCTCTTCTTCCCCTTCCTCCTCCTCCTCCCCCCCTTTCTCCACCTTCTCTTCCTCTCCTTCCTCCCCACCTCCACTCTACTTCTTATCCATCTCTTCTTCCTTCTCCTCCCCCTTCACTTCTCTCCTCCTCCTCCTCTTCCTTCTCCTCTTTATTCCCAGCCCCAAGGAAGGGCTCAGAAATACAGACTCAAACTGCAAACCTGGGAGGCACCTCCACCTCCTTCATCTGGCACCGCTGCACCATCCCATGCACCACCCTTCATTACACCCCTGCCATTCACTAAGCTAGTCTTCTTTTTCCTCTGCCCTGTCCTGGATGTGGCTCAGGCCATCATGCCGACTCTCTCACAAGTGCCCTGTGCCATGCACACAGGGGATTGCACCTGTCTTTTCCACCACTGAGGCCTCAACACCCAACAAAAGGCCTGATACACAACAACAATAATAACAACAATAACCATCATAGTACCGTCCCTTACGTTGGAAACTTATGCGCAGGCATTGTATAAATGTCTTCGGCGTATAATCTCACGTAACAATTCTCTAGAGTGAATATGATTATTACCATTATTCACAACTGAGAAGAATGAGCCTCAGAGGAACCTTGCCCAAGGTCCCACAGCTAGTAAGTCCCAGCACCAGAACTGGAAATACATCAGCTCCATCTGACCCCAGAGTCTGGTTTCTTAATTCTTAGGCTGTGATGCCTCCAGGGGAGCTTAGTGCAGATTTGCTGATTCAATGAATGGATCACTGTAACCTCTCAGCAGTCTCCTTGCCCCCAGCTGTGCCCCTTCCAGTTTATCCTCCATCCTGTAGCCACCACAGTAGGTCCTCAGATATCAGTCTCTTTTCCCGCTTAAAATCTTCAATGGGCCCCAGGATGTAGTCCCTCCCTCCGTCCCTCTCCATTGGTGCCTCTCTTCACTGCTGGTCAGCTCTACTGAGCTGCTCTAACGTCCCCTGAATCTGCTCTGTGTTGCTCCATGTCTTGGGCTATTGCACAAGCTGTCCTTGCTACGCTGAATGCCCCCTCCTCTGTTGCACCCCATCGGGAGCTCTCTGTGCAGACCCTACCTCCTCTTACCTGATCCTATCAGCCTAGCCAAGTTGCCTGTCTGCTGTGTCCCTGTGTTTCCCCGCACTTATCCAACAGGTCTGTCATGGCCAGGGACTCTTGCTCTCTGCTTCATTAAACTGCCAGTTCCTTGAGGTACAGGGGGCATTTTGTCCACTCTGGGTTCCCCACTCGCCAGCCCCATGGCTTACACATAAATGTCAGTGACTGCCATCAATGCCTCTTTGTGTTAATAAGTTGATCCAATAAATATATCAGTGAACAAAGACACACAAGGCACAATTTACATGGGCTGCAGGAATCCCCATCAGAGAAATCTCCTCCCTCTTGAGGAGACAACATGACTGTGTAGATGAGTTATTTCAACCATTGGGGAGCATCAGGATCGTCCAGTGAACTTAAATTAAAGCACAGAGTCCTGGACCCCACCCCAGAGTTTCTGAGTCAGTATGTCTGTGAAAGGAACAGGGAAAGCAGAGTCTGGAAATGTGCATTTCTAGTAAGTTTCCAGGTGCCGGTGATATTCCAGAGCCAGGAGGCACATTTTGAGAACCATTTCTTTTAGAAAATTCTAGCAAAGAACAGTAGTGCCCAGTAAGACTAGGATGAAATGCAGGAAGAGAAATGAAAACAGGCTTCTGTTCCGTCTCGAGTGTGTAATGTTGCAAACTTTCCTGTAAAGCCAGCAATCTGAACAAGAGCATTTAAGGGGCAGCCACACCCAGTCCAACGTCCGTGTTCAAGTGCATTGCAGCCTCTCGTAGAGGAAATCCTGGCTTCCTATGGACACACGCATATGGGAGTAGCCACACTCAGGCCCAGGCTGCAGGCACCAGACGTCTGAGTGCAGGGCACAGGTGTTCCTGAGATGCCCTGTGCAATGGGTCACCAAAAGCTGACCGAGTAGCAATGCAAACAAAGAATGACCCCTCCTCGCCGGCCGACGGGAGCGGCTCCAGGCAAACCAATGGCATTCCCAAACAGCGTGAACAGGGAGGAAACAAACAGATTCATCTCTGAAATTTGATACCCGTTCCAGACACAAGTAGCAACAAACTTAGCGACAAAGCTGTCAAAATATGTTCCACAGCCTCATTGGCAAGAGATCTGGACACACGAAAGAAATTCAGCAAAACCACATCAGTTGCCAAACGGGGAGGTTTGACAGTGTGTTCGGGAATACATTTAGATCAAAACAGGAACACGTCCAAAGGAGCAAGTGTCTCCATAAATTATTATGGGATGATTAGAAATAATTAGTCAGTGATTTCAAAATATTACGTACATTTTTCAGTGGTATTGAGGGGACGTGTTATACAACGTGGGATTTTGTTTTTGCATTGGGGTTTTCTCTTTTTTTTTCTTATTGCTCTCTGGCAGTGTTTAAAAACGGGGGCCATGGAGGCAGTCTCACACCGTGCAAATCCCTGGGGCTTAAAAGAAAACGTTTTTAGGCAACCGGATTCCTTTGCAAAGTTTCCAATGGAAATCACATAGTGGGGAAAGAGCCTTGCTCCTTTCTGGGCTTCTTTGTAAGTGTCAGTCTCTAGTTGCTGTCCCTGGGTTAGTTTGTTATCAACGGGGTGAGAGGATTTCCATTTTCAAAGGCCTCTAAAGGTGCCTGGGCCAGCTCCTGATTCTACAAGGCTCAGAGAAGTGGAGGGAGGCACCCAAGCTCTCAGGAACCAGAACCAAGAACCAAGAACCAAAAGCAAGGCTGGACTCCCAGGCCTCCTGACTCCCAGACTGCTATCTTGGGTCAGCAGATAGCAAGAACCAAAAGGCTCCAGTGACCTTAATGAAGAAACCCCACTCTAAGGAGAGTTCTGTGGGGCACGTCTGTTCCCAGTGCTCCGCCACATGGGGGGAAGATCTCTTGTCCATGCCACGAAGGGACACCTGATGGTTCTTCCCCAAGAGCCTCCTGCCAGACCTAAAATAGCCACCCCCAGACCTGGAACCCTAAGAGCTGACCATGCTCCTTCAAGATTGAGAATCCTGGGAAGGCAGGCCTAAGAGGATGTGTTTTTTTCTCCTCGCGTTACAGTGGGGCAGAGAGAGTCCAGTGCTGGGCTCTGCACAGAGCCGAGAGAAAATCCCGGCCCTCCCAAGCCCCCATCCCCAAGAGCCTCAAGGGAACTGACTAAAGCACAGGCCACTGCCCCTTTAGGCCCTAATTTTACCTGCCTTCTGCTCGAGTTAAGACTTAACACCCAGCTACGGGGTATTAACTTCTAAGTTGCCATAAAACCAAATAATTATATTTATCTATTTGTTTGAACTCTGGGCATGGCTAAGCATGCGTATGGTGTATGTACACCTGAAAAGCCAGCAAGCACGCCTGCTGCAAGGAGCACTTTGCAAAATGAGGCATGAGGAAAAGGGTCAAACCTATGTCCCTCTCCTCAAGTTCCATTTGCGGGGAGAAGAAGAGAAAGGAGGAAGAAGAAAAGCAAGACTTTCCACACAGAAGCAGGCCTTCACAGTTACGGCCCTTTACAAGATGATCCTGAGCTATGTTTCCTGTCTCTGAGGGAGGCACCCGCATATAAAATGGTAGTGAATTTGCATTACTTCCAATCCATCATTCTCTGGGTATGCAGGAAAAACCAGGGGACCCGCTGCAACAAAGCTCAGCCTTCGTGTTGACAGATTCTTATTTAAGTGACTATGAATACAACAATTCCACAAATAATTTGTCAAGTGTGTGGCTGAACTGGCTCTGAACCCTGATAAATACCGACTCTCCTTCCGCTACAAAAGCAGCGTGTTTCGTGTGCGGACACTGTGGAGCGGGCACAAGGATTTAACAATCGATGCTACTATATTTCTCTCTTCTTTGTGGTTTAACAAAACAAAACACAGAAAAACTTTGAAGGGTGGCATTTTTTTTCATCGTGTTAAGTACCCGGGGCGATGAGGCTTGGAGATCTACATCGCAGGCTGCAGGCTGATGGACAAGGGGGTTTCATTGCAGATGATGTGGATGGCCTCCTGCCCGCAGAGGCCTCTGGCTTCCTCTTTGAACAGGGTCACCCTAGGCCTCAGGCTTTCCAGGTAGCTGGCTGCAGCATTGCATCTGGCACCCTGTTTGTAGCCTGGGCTGTGGGGATGCGGTGACCATCCAGGACAGTGACAGTGCACGGTGGCCCCATCGTCAGACCCACGGTTCTGGAAGTGCCTAAAGAATAGGTGACTCGTCTCCTTGAACAAAACGTAAATCTAATCATCTTTGAAGACTGCAATATACACCTAAATGTCTCCTGCAGATGTAATTTAGGATGCATTATTAATTTATTTTTCATAAAGCTCCCCAGCTCCTGAGAGGGTGAATGAGAGCACAGAGTCTCTCCAATGATAACCCTCATTTGTCAGGGGAAGGCGGGCACAGGCATAAAAACAATCTCCCTTCCTAAAACTCCATCCAGGAGAAGGCACGGACTCTTTTCAGGGAACGAAGCCTCTTGAAACTTGATTATTCCGGACGTTTTAATAAAGTGCCGACCTCTAATGGGACATGAACACTCCTGTGCCATTTGCAAAGTGAAGCAGTAACGTCCCCAGGCTGGATGGCCAGGAGTCAGGAGGGGTGCCTATGCGTCAATTACGCGTCGATTTCAGGGAAAGTTTTTGACTCTGGGACAGTCCTGCCTATAGAAATCATTAAGAAAGAATTAACTCATTCTAATACAAAACGCTAATTATTTATTGTTTATAAAGTAATTTTAAATAATGCAGAGGCTCATGCAGTTGGACCGTCATGATTTTCCAGTCATTAACTTAACCAGAATTTGCATTTTGGGACTCTAGCCAGTGACTTACATGCAGTCCTTAAGTCATTTTTCAAACACCCTGTCCTATCTTAATCTATTCATCATTAATCACATTTGGTCACTTTACATAGAGAACACTATTCAGATGAAAGATAAAAGAAATACATTAATAAAACTAAAGCAAGTTGGAATACTTCAAAACATAAGGTAGGGGATGAATATGGTTATCAAAGCAATTTATACAGTGTGCACTTAGTGTTAAAGTGAGACTGTTAAAGTGGGGGAGCTGTTGCTTATTATTTAAAAGAGATGGTGAAGACGAGCTGGGCTTTTAGTGCATCACACATCCTCTCTCACTGTTTGGAAATGAGAGAATGCATCTAAGAGGGTCTCAGGAGCGACTCTACCTTCCACAGTTGAAGCAGGTGAAAAGAGCCTGGTGGTACCCGGGCATTTCTCCAACTCGGGATCCTGCCACTGGTAACTACAGGTCAGCCTGGTGAAGGCACAGTCCCTGGAACACTCAGATGCCACTCTCAGGGCAGATTCATCCATGCTCCATGCTGTGGCTCCAGTTTTCTTGGGGTTCACAGGGAGCTCACACTGGCCCCCTTCAGTGGCACCAGCAGCTCCTTGACTGGTCCTCTGGGATGTAGGGAATGGTCTTCTGTGATTTCCTGGACATTCTGGGCACTGTCTCCTTCTTGGAGCATGAACAGAGCTCATGGGACCCCAGCAGTCGACCCTGGTACATGCCTCATGGGTCACCGCCCCGACACCGTCCCTCCCCAGTTAGCCCTCATCATTGGCCCTGCCCAGGACAGTGTGCTTGCTTCCCAGACCAAAGGAGGAAAAGAAAAAAATAATGGGAAGGGAGACATGGGAGAAAAACCAAAGCAGGGAGAGGGTGAGGGGAGGGAGAAGCTATATCTGCTGCCACTTCCCTCCCGGGCAGAAGACCTCACAAATGAAACGGCAACATTCTGAACCAGCCAGGGACAGGGCCTTATCTCCATGCTCACAAGCCGTCCACGATCTCCTGGGCGGGGCCCATGCCGAGGGCCACCCTGGGTGGGGTCAGTGTCTGGGTGGTGGCCCGAGGGCTTGTACCAGGCTGGACCTGCTGGAATCCCATGAGAACTGGTTGGAGAAGTGTCATGCCCCTAGGGATTTCTGCTTCATCCAAGGTGAGAGCAGGGATCAGATCATAGCGGGGCCGTGGGTTCTTTGCTGGACTCACGGTCAGACTGACATCTTCAGAGGAGGAAAGCTGATTCCCTGCACAGCCTCAGAGCTAGGAGGGGAGGGGAGACAATTACCCCAAAGCCAGCTGGTGCTAATGCTGCAGCCAGCCACACTTCGGTAGGTAGGTGTGAAGCTCAGTTTGGGAGCGAGCACCAGGGAGCCCTGATGACCAAAAGAGTGCATATTGGATATAAAACTAAATGGGGCAGACAGGAGCCAAGGAGAGAGAACTTTGAGAATGTAAATAAAATGTTGTAAATGTATTTTGTTTGTTTGTTTTTGTTTTAGACAGTCTTACTCTGTCTCCCAGGCTGCAGTGCAGTGGAGTGATCTCGGCTCACTGCAACCTCCACCTCCCGGGTTTGAGAGATTCTCCTGCCTCAGCCTTCTGAGTAGCTGGGACTACAGGCGCCAACCACCACACTCAGCTAATTTTTGTATTTTTACTAGAGACAGGGTTTCGCCACGTAGGCCAGGCTGGTCTCGAACTCGTGACCTCAAGTGATCTGCCTTCCTCAGCCTCCCAAAGTGCTGGGGTTACAGGTGTGAG